>NW_027763313.1:0-297 GCF_054177405.1 Leptonychotes weddellii
GAGGGGCTCCTGGGTAGCTCAGATGGTTAAGTGTCTGCCTTCAGCTCAGGTCATGATCTCAGGGTCCTGGTATCAAGCCCCGTGTCGGGCTCCCTGCTTGGCGGGGAGCCTGCTTCTCCCTCTCCCTCTACTGTTGCCCCTGCTTGTGCTCTCTCACTGTCTCTGTCAAATAAATAAATAAAATCTTAAAAAAAAAAAAAGAAGAAGGGAAAAGAAGAGGCCAGGGAAAAACAACCTGGAATCCATGAAAATAGAATCAGAGAAATAAGTGACACCATGAAAGGTTCCAATGTCAGA
>NW_027763314.1:0-297 GCF_054177405.1 Leptonychotes weddellii
TATGAAATTGTCAGCCATAACATTCATGACAATATGTAATATATTGCTCCAGTGACTCCATGCTAGGTTCCATCCTATAACTAGTTTTTTAAAAAATCAGAGTTAGAAGTTAAATCCTAAAAAAAGAGGATAAATCCTAAAAATTATTCTGGGCAATACAGATTCTGAACCCATAGAAACTTCCTAAAATAATGCCCTGACTTATACTTCATAAATAGATTTCTGTAACTTGACCTGTGAGAGCTATACTCCATAAATTATAATCCAACTCTTTTTTTTTTAATTTTTTTTAAAGAT
>NW_027763315.1:0-297 GCF_054177405.1 Leptonychotes weddellii
GATATGAAATGGAGCTCCTATTATAAATAAAATTCCCAAGGGATGTTCAGATTATCCAAATGAATGATACATTTCATAGTTACTTTTATTTTATTTTATTTTTTTTAAAGATTTTATTTATTTATTTGAGAGAGAGAGAATGAGAGAGAGCACATGAGAGGGGGGAGGGTCAGAGGGAGAAGCAGACTCCCTGCCGAGCAGGGAGCCCGATGCGGGACTCGATCCAGGGACTCCAGGATCATGACCTGAGCCGAAGGCAGTCGCTTAACCAACTGAGCCACCCAGGCGCCCTCATAG
>NW_027763316.1:0-4028 GCF_054177405.1 Leptonychotes weddellii
ATACACACATACACACAATGGAATATTATGCAGCCATCAAAAGGAATGAAATATTGGGGCGCCTGGGTGGCTCAGTTGGTTGGACGACTGCCTTCGGCTCGGGTCATGATCCTGGAGTCCCGGGATCGAGTCCCGCTTTGGGCTCCCTGCTCGGCAGGGAGTCTGCTTCTCCCTCTGACCCTCTTCCCTCTCATGCTCTCTGTCTCTCATTCTCTCTCTCGCAAATAAATAAAATCTTAAAAAAAATTAAAAAAATTAAAAAAAAAAAGAAAAAATGGAAAGTGTGCCTTTCAAGGTCCTTTCTGCTTGCTCAGTATTACCATCTAGGACCCCACAGGGCCAAATCAGATATAATAATTATATTATTTGGGGATAGACAACAAACTAATCTGATTTTAAAAATGTTTAATGATTTCCTCTGGGTATGTGTAAATAGGACAGGTACTACTATGTGCATGTTTGGTTGTGTGTGTGTGTGTGTGTGTTTAAAAAGTGATAGAATTGGGGCGCCTGGGTGGCTCAGTTGGTTAAGCAACTGCCTTCGGCTCAGGTCATGATCCTGGGGTCCCGGGATCGAGTCCTGCATCGGGCTCCCTGCTCGGTGGGGAGTCTGCTTCTCCCTCTGACCCTCCTCCCTCTCATGCTCTCTGTCTCTCATTCTTTCTCTCGCAAATAAATAAATAAAATCTTTAAAAAAAAAAGTGATAGAATTATTTAATTTAGGAACATTCTTAAAAATAGACTCCCTGTAAATAAACAGAAACAAATGCAGAGGTAGGTCTAGAACTATTAATATCAATTAGTATTCTTTCACCTACTTCATAGCTTTATAATATTCATTGAGCACTTACTATGTTCCAGACACTATTCCGGATTTTGTGAAAACAAGCAACCAACAAACTTGCCCGAATAAGACTTACATTCCAGTGCAGGAAGACAAACCATAACACATTAGTAAAACACATCGCATGCTAGTGAAAATAAATGGAATGAAAGAAAACAAAGCAGCGCTGGAGGATAAGGAGTGGGCAGAGGCGAAGATCAAGAAGTTTGTGGGTTTCTACAGTAGTTTCTAACATGAATGTAACTTTGCCCCTTCTCATATGTAGCTTATCTCTGTCTGTACACCTATTTTCTGACTACTGAAGTAGCCATTCATTGCTGTGTATTTCCTTTACATTATTGCTTCTGCTTCTTCAAATCAGGTTGAGTCAATGCTTTGGTGATTTTGTGTTCCTAATGCCATTTTTTTTTTTTTTTTTAGTTCACATTTGTGGTTTAATATTTAGTGCTAAATCCACAATATTATCTGTTTTTACACATTCAGATTTTTAAGGGTGAGATTCAAAATGGCCCTTTGTCAGTATTCTGGCAAAGCTATGGAACACAGTTCTCTTCAACAACAGTTTCACTCCTTATGGATTGGCTGTTCTTGGGTTATGTGTCTGTCCCCGAGCTAATCAACTATGGCTGTGGTACATGGTGTAGTTTTTTCTTCATGCTTCAACAGGCTCTGTAGGCATGGAAGAGTACTTAGAATATAATACTCACATAGAGTCTTGGAAGAAAAAGCATAGAAAGCAGAAAATCTTATGTTTAGGGTATAATCCAAGCATTAATATAGGGATAAATTTACATATTTATCTACTGGTACTAATTTTTAGTTTTAAAAAGTAACATCAAATAATGTGTGTACATATAACATCTGAAATTCTTGGTTGAAAATTTCCCTGCATGGAGTCAGTTCTATATTAATTGTTAAAGCTCTATTTTCACTTATGCATTGTTTCAATTGAAATTAATTTCACCTTTTTCTTTGCTCTTTTCCTATTTTTCTTCCAATCCCTCCCTCCCTGTGTTTCCCCTCCTCTTTCTTTCTACCTGATCTATCAGCCTATTACCTATTTTTTTGTTTCTTGTTCACTTTTATTTTTGAAATTTTTACTAAAAAGTGATCATTTTACAAAATTACTTATTTTTCAGATGGCCAAATGCCCCATTGCTCAAAATACTTGGTAGTGTCTCACACAGTAAGAGCTCATGAAATGTTTGAAATGCATATTCTAGAATCTGGAGACAGAGAAGCGTTCAATGAAAGCATACTAACCCAATTACTTACACTGCTGATAAATCTTAATACTTCACCCTATTTTTGTAGTAATAATCTTTTCCTCTAAAACAGGGTTCAATAGCTATCATCAACTAGTAAGATTGTGGACTCAGCCCTGCTGGGATAAATCATGGTGAATGCATCAGAAATGCTGTTAGTTTTCCCCTCAAATAATTTTCCCAGAAAGTGTTTCAACTACTTTAAATATATTTTATAAAAACATATTTTTATAGCTCCATTGTGTTAGAAATGAACCAATTTTATGTAAATGAACATTCTGCATTCTGCAGATAAAGCATGCTAATTTTAACAACTTCAGACATCTGTGACAGAATTTCCAAACAACCCAACTGGATTAAGCTGACAAATATGAAAAAGTAATACATGGTTAGTCACCTTTTAATTCTTACATTTACATTAAACTACCACTTCAAAGGGCAAGGGTAATTTCACACTTTTAAAGTTTTAAATAGCTTTTATTTCAACTTAAACAAAATATGCCAATATTGAAACACAGTTATAATGATTTTTTATTCTTTTTTATGATTTCTATTTTAAAATATATTGAATAATATAACTCTAACTCTTTCCTCTCAAATAACTGACACACACAGTTCTGTGAATATTGCTATCTTGTAACTCTTTATTTCCAAGATTTTTGTGTTGAAAATGTGCACATCTAGGAGCAGATTTTCAATCCTATACATATATGCTTTCCCCTAAAAATTGTTCTTATTGTACAATGCCTAATTACATAAAATATACACGTTTGAATGGATAATTATAGTACATGCTCAAGGCATAGAATAATAAGAATATTCACATATTTAAACTACCTAAATTGTGCCAGCCATTTTTGTAAACAATTTGCATGTGTGAACACATTTAACCCTGACCTCTACTCTATGAGGTAGGTCCTATTAATTGACACTTATTTTACAGTAAACTGAGGAACAGAAAATTCAGTAACTTACTGAATTCACCCAATCAGTACATGTCCCAAAGTTTAAAAACACAGCCTGCCTTCAAAATCTTAAAATATAGATGTTTTAGGAGCACTAAGGGAAAGCACTTTGTGATAAGAAGTTTTTCATTTCGGTTCAGATCTTGCAGTATATGGTGTACTTGAATACTAAAATTATAAATGATTCAGGGAATATTAACTTTTTCTTCTATATGTGACATTTAAGTATCATTATATTTGCTCATTAAGAGAAAATTATTTCCCTTTAAAAACAGCTCTCAAGTAGTATTAATGAAAGTCAATGCCAAAATAGTTTTAAAATATTTACCTTCAGGGTGCCTGGGTGGCTCAGTTGGTTGAGCCTTCAACTCTAGATCTCAGTTCAGGTCTTGATCTCAAGGTCATGAGTTTGAGCCCCACTTTGGGCTCCAAGTTGGGTGTGGGGCCTACTTAAAAAAAAATTGTCTTCAATATCATACATAATGATTTGTGCCATTTGGTGTGATGAAGATTAAATGGAAAATGAGCTCTATCTGCAGGAGTCATTTCTCATTAAGTTCAAAATTCTTTTCTTTAAGTAATTGTCAATATATATTTTAAGTCAATGACTAATTTTCATTTTGCAAACTCCTACACACATAGCTGCTTAAATAACAACTAAATTCCAAGTTTTCTAGTTAGTGTTGGATGAGTGAGCAGTTGAGGGATAATGTTAGTTGAGCATAAAAGTCCTCCTAGTGTGAGCAGGGACAGGCTACAGACTATCACTCTCTCTACTTCACTGACTGATTATAACCTAGGGAGGCCACTTCCTTCAGAAGCAGTGCTGATTGTTAAGAATTTAAAGCAAGGTGTCTGGGTGGCTCAGTTGGTTAAGTGACCCAACTTTTTTTTTTTTTTTAATATTTATTTTATTTTATTTTATTATGTTAATCACCATACATTACATCATTA
>NW_027763317.1:0-297 GCF_054177405.1 Leptonychotes weddellii
AAGAGTGTGAAATGTGAAGTTTAAAAGAAATGGTGGGGAATATTAAAAAAACAATAACATTTAAGAGTTAATATATAAGTTATTCTCTGTAATGTGATCATAAACAGAACATATGTTAAGAAGCATCATGTATTCAAAGTAAGGTACAAAATTTTTAAAAACAAATTGATGATAATCTGCATCTAAAGTCACAGGGTTTTCCAAGAAAAACAAAAAGTAACTCAAACTATTTTATATTAGTATTTTACTTACTTGTTTATTCCTGTTTTTAGTATTTTATTTTAACACCAGAAAAAA
>NW_027763318.1:0-297 GCF_054177405.1 Leptonychotes weddellii
AAATAAGACTTTGATTCTGGTGCTATGAGTTAGCAAAATGCTGGGTTTGCATTTTATCCACACAAGACTCTCTGCCTTGAGAGTACCATCGATGGTCCTGTGCCGCTGAATACAAGATGCCCACAAGTGAATAAAATTCGGATAGCAGACTGCTCTCAGGAGAAGCCTTGTTTTCCCACCTTTGCCCCTCACTTGCTGTATAACCAACTTAATGCAACATTCCCTCCCCCACCCTACTGAACTTAAATTTTACTAAAACTTGAAGTAATATCTGCGGCCATCTAAAGAATCTCCAAA
>NW_027763319.1:0-297 GCF_054177405.1 Leptonychotes weddellii
GATTCAGCAAATTCAATAACTGAAGCTATAGCAAGCTTTCCTACATTTAGTTTGCCCTAGGTAATAGTACCAATTCTTCTGAAATCCAATTCTGAAATGCATTAATTTTATAATTGTATCTATAACTAATTAAAATGTTAAGGTAATTACTAACAATTAGAGTGACTTTCATGATGGAGAAATGCTTACTACCAAGCACTCCCCTTATAATATTCCTTATTCCAATTAAATGCTGGATGTGTATCAGTCTTCAAGCAGCTGATGCTACATTTATAACCACATTGTCTCACTGTGGCT
>NW_027763320.1:0-297 GCF_054177405.1 Leptonychotes weddellii
AGCACCATCACCAGCATCATCACCATCACCATCATCACCATCACCATCATCACCAACATCAGCAACATCATCACCATCACCATCATCACCAACATCAGCACCATCATCACCACCATCATCATTACCACCATCATCATCATCACCATCACCACCATCATCATCATCACCACCATCATCACCATCACCACCATCATCATCATCACCATCATCACCGTACTCGTCATCATCACCACCACCATCACCATACTCGTCATCATCACCATCACCACCATCATCATCACCATCATCACCAACATC
>NW_027763321.1:0-297 GCF_054177405.1 Leptonychotes weddellii
GATTCAGCAAATTCAATAACTGAAGCTATAGCAAGCTTTCCTACATTTAGTTTGCCCTAGGTAATAGTACCAATTCTTCTGAAATCCAATTCTGAAAGGCATTAATTTTATAATTGTATCTATAACTAATTAAAATGTTAAGGTAATTACTAACAATTAGAGTGACTTTCATGATGGAGAAATGCTTACTACCAAGCACTCCCCTTATAATATTCCTTATTCCAATTAAATGCTGGATGTGTATCAGTCTTCAAGCAGCTGATGCTACATTTATAACCACATTGTCTCACTGTGGCT
>NW_027763322.1:0-297 GCF_054177405.1 Leptonychotes weddellii
GCAGGGTGCCATGTTCCAGAAGAGCAGGCCTGACTTCGGTTCCTCACCTTGCAGCTCTACAATATTCCATGGTGTGGCCCAACAAACGCCTCTCCTGTGGGAGCTTCGTGGCCTCTGCCCCTCCTGTTCACACTCAGCATGTCCCCCCCCCCACCCCCCACTCGCCAGCGTCCCCATCTCAGTTCCTGACAACTGGCAAGTCTGTCCTTCCAGCTGCTCAGGCCTGGAACCTTTGAGTCAGCCTTGACTTCTCACACATGTCACCTCCTCTCGGTCAGGTTCTGTTGGCTCTACCTT
>NW_027763323.1:0-297 GCF_054177405.1 Leptonychotes weddellii
AACACTGAAAACCCTTTCAACAATCTCCACAGGAAAACGAAGGCTACTATTTGCGGAGGCGGGGGGGGGGGGGCGGGGGGGGCGGGGGTCGGGTGGGGGGTGGGGGGAAGACACCAGCATTGCATAGTGACTGTTCAAGTCTATAACAAACACTCCATGGAATGTCTCTTGCATGTATATTTCATGCTCAATCCGCAATGAACACGTATTGGAACATGAGATTTGTCTTTTTCTCCCCCAAAGAACAACTTTCTGTAGATATTTGTGTCTAATTAAAAATCAGGACAGAACTTACTT
>NW_027763324.1:0-297 GCF_054177405.1 Leptonychotes weddellii
TTTCTTAAAACAATTTTGTTCCTTGCCAAGGTTATTTCAGTTGGTGTTTGGACTCAACATTAATTCCTTTTTTTTTTTTAAAGTTTAATTTATTTATTAGAGAGAGAGAGAACAGGCACGAGTAGGGGGGTGCAGAGGGAGAAGCAGACTCCCCGCTGAGCAGGGAGCCCGATGTGGGACTCGATCCCCAGACTCCAGGATCATGACCTGAGCCCAAGGCAGACGCTTAACCAACTGAGCTACCCAGGCGCCCCAGGTCTCAGTATTAATTCCTGATGAGACTGTTGCTTTCCTCGG
>NW_027763325.1:0-297 GCF_054177405.1 Leptonychotes weddellii
CTGGATAGGCCAATAACCAGTAACGAGATTGAAGCAGTGACCAAAAGCCTCCCAAAAAACAAGAGTCCAGGGCCTGATGGATTCCCTGGGGATTTCTACCAAACATTCAAAGAAGAAATAATACCTATTCTACTAAAGCTGTTTCAAAAAATAGAAACAGAAGGAAAACTTCCAAACTCATTCTATGAGGCCAGCATTACCTTAATCCCCAAACTAGGCAAAGACCGCATCAAAAAGGAGAATTTCAGACCGATATCCCTGATGAATATGGATTCCAAAATCCTCAACAAAATCCTA
>NW_027763326.1:0-297 GCF_054177405.1 Leptonychotes weddellii
AAACTATCATCTTAAGCTATGTATGACTTACAACAACTTGGCAAAGTATACATTGTATTTTTTATTATTTTTTTAAATATTTTATTTACTTATTTGACAGAGAGAGTTAGCATGAGAAGGAACACAAGTGGGGGAGTGGGAGAGGGAGAAGCAGGCTCCTCGCTGAGCAGGGAGCCCGATGTGGGTCTCGATCTCAGGACGCTGGGATCATGACCTGAGCCGAAGGCAGACGCTTAAGGACTGAGCCACCCACGTGCCCCGCAAAGTATAAATTTTAAACAAAGGTGACATATTACT
>NW_027763327.1:0-4028 GCF_054177405.1 Leptonychotes weddellii
ACCTTCTAAGTTCAGTTTCCAAAGTCTCTGTATTAGTCAGCTTGAGCTGCTATAACAAAATACCACAGCCTGGGTGCTTGAACCAACAGAAATTTCTCACAGGTCTGGAGGCTGGGGAGTCCAATATCAAGGTGCAAGTCAATTGATTTCTGATGAGAGCCTGCTTCTTAGCTTGTAAATGGCCACCTTCTTACTGTGCATTCACATGGCAAAGGAAGGAGAGAAAGAGAAAGACACACACACGCAATGAGTAGGAGCACTCTCTGGTGTCTCTTCTTATAAGGATACAGATCTGCTCAATCAGGTCCCGCTCTATGACTGCATTTGACCTTGATTACCCCCTTATAGGGCCTATCTTCAAATACAGTCACATTGGAGGTTAGGGCTTCAACATATGAATTTTGAAGGGGATAGAATTCTTCTAGAGCAAAGAGTAATCACTGGAAGAAGCCACAAGGGAGGTTTCTAGGGCGCTGGGAATGTTCTACAAACTGACCTGGGAGCTCTTTACACACGTTCATTTTCTTCTCTTTTTTTTGTTTTAAAGATTTTATTCATTTATTTGACAGAGAGAGACAAGCAGGGGGAGTGGGAGAGGGAGAAGCAGGCTCCCCGCTGAGCAGGGAGCCCGATGCGGGGCTGGATCCCAGGACCCCGGGATCATGACCTGAGCCGAAGGCAGACGCTTAACAACTGAGCCACCCAGGTGCTCCAACACATGTTCATTTTCTAAGGATCTGTCAAAGCTATACACTTGAGATTTGTCATGCTTTACTGGATGTCAGTGGACATAAGCAAACTTAAAAACCGCCCAAACCATCAGTCTGGCTGCAAAGTGGACAATGAAATCAAAGAAGCCAAGAATGGAGGCAGGGAGACTGGAAACAGGGAGGAGACCCTGGGGACAGCAACACCTAATCTGTCATAGATTTGAGTGAAGCCCACAGGACCTGACACTGGAAAATGGACTGCCGAATTGGAGGCTTAATTGTAAGTAAGAGTTTGAGTTCAGAGAAAACTCATCCTGTTCATGGTTTCTAAACCTGGGCTTTGTCTTTATTCTCATTCTCTCCCACCTCCCCAGTTCTGTGGGGTTCCTTAATCTCTCGATGCCTGTTTTGGCCATTGATAGAAAGAGGTTTTACATGTTTGTATATGTTAAATGTTTAAGAAAGCACCTGACATGTACTAAGCATCCAATTAATTTCAGCTATTAACATTACAAAGAACAAATCACTGCTTTTCTTGCCCTTTCCTTCCATTTGGTCCCAACAATTGGGCCATCTTTTCTCGATACTACTCCCTCCCAGGAAAGGAAGAACATCCTACGTGCAAGAACCTAGACACTTGGGGATCATCTTGGGCTTTTCTGCCCCTTGTTCATCCCCACACTGATGCGCCATCAAGTCCCATCATTTTTCATGTTTTCAGTGCTGTCTGCATCCACTGATTTCTGCTCTAGCTCAGGCGTTAACACTGCATGTCTGATTTACTGCAGCCTGCAGTGTCCTGAGAGCTGACCCCCTGGTTACCTTCTCGAGTTTTCCATCTGCCATGTGTCTCCCTTACTTCCTAAACCCTAACTCCTCACCATCTGTAGCAGCAGACGAAGCCCTCCTTATAGAAGAGCCTCCACTTTCCATTTGCTCCCATTACTCTCCTTCCTAAAGGATCAGTCTTGGGCTAATCAGGAAGAAATCCTCAATTTTGCCAGTCACCTCTGCACTTTTATGCAACATGAATGCAGGCTATGCTGTGGGAAGCTAGCGACGGCTAAGCCAATAAGAAAACTCTATCAACTCATGAGGTTGGGGATCCAGCACCTTACCCATAATAGACACTTAAGTAAATTATTGAATTCACGTTTGACTAGCCTGAACATCGAGAGTAATAACATAAAGTGGAGGAAGACAGCACGGATTGGATCAAGTCTACACGCAAGAGGGGAAAGGCAACTGCTTCAAGGAATCCCTATGAGCGATAACACCATTAGACTCAGGCCGAAGAAAGCCTCCTTTAGAGAGTCCCATTCTGGCCCTCTGCAGGCCCTCTCCTCCCTACAGGAACCAAGAGGAGAAATCTACCTGAAATCAATGTCTCACCTGCCCCGGGACCCAAGCTCACTGTGTCCCCAGGGCCTAGAAGCCAGCCAACGGGCATTTGTTATGATGGAGGTGGGGGGCGGGGCAGGCACAAAGCTGGACAATCACATGCATGTGCTGGAGGCCCCTCAAGGTGTAGGGTCAGCCAGGAGTGAGAAGACAGGTTGGAAGCGGATGCTCCCTGCATCACCACCTTCTGGCCTAGAAGGTCTAAGGCTCAGATTTGGCCTTCTTGGTCATTATGAAGGTTTAATTGTCAGGAAAGGAAATACAACATCTCATCTAACAGCTTATTAGCTTCATAGATTTATAATATTTTGACATGTGGTATGCGGATCCTCATTTATCTTCTTGCCCTGGGCCCTGCAAATGTTAGGGGTGAGCTTACAGGAGAGCCAAATCCGGGTTATGACCAGTCCACGCCCTAAAGGGAAAAACACAGCCTCCTCCGTCAGAGTAACCCCAGGGAGATAAACCCGGGCATCTCTGAAGCCTGATCTCCAAGATGTCAACCCAGGGCTCCGCTTACTGAAGCTGTGTGACCTGAGGCAAGCCACCTCAGTGTTCAGAGTGTGCCTCGGTGTCCCCCCATGAGGTTGTTGAGAGGATTACACAAGTTGGTATTTGTGAAGTGTCTGAAACAAGCCCTGCAACAGACTAAGCCCTACATGTTTGCTGAATAAACAGCGTGTGTGGACAAAAGAAAGCAGCCACAAGAAACTGGGTCCCAACCTCATGTAGAATGCTTTACCCACCCAAACCCAAGATTCTGTGTTATCATCAGGACACGACAGGTTTATGTCGGGACTGGGACCTTTGCCCAGAAACCCAAGCGAAGACACTGTCAGCAAGAAAAAAAAAAAAATTGGAAATGCAGACAGCTGAGGGACTGCCTGCAAATGCAAAAATAGAAACCATGAGTTTTAAAGCAGTAAGACCTTAATAGATAAAGTGGGCAATAAATGCCATTCATAACGTGAAATTAAACCAGTAAATCAACAAACAGAAATACATCATCTGCTCTAACAAACTGAAGGAACGCAAAGAGCAAACTTAAGATACCATCCTTCGCCCATCCAAGTAAACCTACAATATCAGTGATGTGGCAGTGAAATCTCAACACTTACCCGTTCCCAGTGGCATCGAAATTAGCGTAACGTATAAAAGCATGCCCTTAACAGCCTTCTAGCCAATTCGAAGACTTACAAGTTAAGCCTCTTATGTACTGGGGATTCAAATTCCTGTCTTGACTACAAAGCACAAGCTCTTCCCTATTCTGTCATGAAGCCTGGAAGCTCACCTTATAGAAATAACAGGAGGAGGGCCCAGAAACAAAGCCACTCCCTACAGAATGGAAATAGGCTGTCAGTGTGTTCACTGGCAACTAAAAAGAATGGCTTAGTCAACTGTCATATATGTAAATGACATGAAAACATAAGGAATTCTATAAATGAAAGCAAAATAGGAGTGTGTTAAGCTAACTGTAACCCAATAAAAATTCATATGCTTATAAATTCAATAAATTATAAATAACATGCATTGACATAAATATATATAAATTTAAAATTCATATGGCAAAATTGGGAGGGGGATGTTCTGAATATTTCATAAAGTATCTAATATTATAACATTTTTTAAAAAGAAGACAGTAAAATTATGAGACATCAGAGCGTGAAAGGTTCCTCTTCAAGATCTAGAATAGTTCCTCCACTACACTACTGAGAACCAAGATCTGAAGGAATGTAACTAGTCAAAGGTCACAGACCTTGTTCAGAATACAAACCATCCTAAAAAAAAAATCCCAGCTTCCAGGCCACTGTTCCCGTCTCCTTCTCTACCTCTACTTGAAAGAAAGAAAGAATGAAAGAAAGAGAGAGAGAGAGAAAGAAAGAAAGAAAGAGAGAAAGAAAAAGAGAAAGAAAGAAA
>NW_027763328.1:0-297 GCF_054177405.1 Leptonychotes weddellii
TGCAGTTCGCGTGCGCGCGACTCCGTCACTCAGGGTTTCCACCCCGGGGGCTGCCCTAAAGTCCTTTCCCGGCGCTACCGGTCTGTGAGTCTGTGCCCGTCCTCAGCGCACGAGGCTGTCACTCACCAGCGGTGTAGGATCCCCACGGCCAGGCACCCTCCCGCTGCCGTTTATCCTCCGATATCTGCTCGCAGAATCATGGCTCCCTGCTTCGTACCTCAAAACCAACTGCCTGCGATATTCTGTTTGTAGAGATCCAGATCTTCTTACATCTCAGGCTGGTTTCGTGGGTGCTCA
>NW_027763329.1:0-297 GCF_054177405.1 Leptonychotes weddellii
AAAAAAAAATGAAACCTTACCCATGAACTTATCCATGAGGAATCAGCTTTTTTTTTAAGATTTTTGTTTTATTTATTTTTGAGAGAGAGTGAGCGAGCGAGAGAGAGAGAACATGAGTGGAGTGAAGGACAGAGGAAGAAGCAGACTCCCTGCTGAGCAGGGAGCCCAATGCGGGGCTCGATCCTGGGACTCCGGGATCATGACCTGAGCTGAAGGCAGACATTTAACCAAATGAGCCACCCAGGTGCCCCATGGAATCAGATTTTCTGAGGGGTCTCTTGAGTCTGGGGGTCCTCA
>NW_027763330.1:0-297 GCF_054177405.1 Leptonychotes weddellii
AACACTGTCTGTCTCTGCAATGGGTCAAGGTGTGTACTATCATCTCTGGGACTTTGTACTTGCTCCTCTTTGTTCAAATTAGGGTAACAAGATAAAAGAAACAATGCTCAGTTACTATTGTTGAGCATAAACATATCTCAAATACCTCATACCCAGAATGGTCTAATTCACAGGTGTACAGTAAGTACTAATTTGATGGAAAATTAGCACACAAATAAGACCCATTAACGTACTAATGATACATTTTGTCAAAGAAATTCCTATTACTGTAAAGAAAAAAACTATCTCTGATTCCAT
>NW_027763331.1:0-297 GCF_054177405.1 Leptonychotes weddellii
AATACTACTAGCATCGATCCACTAGAAACCAGTGTGAAATAAACAAAAGCAAGCCCACAGCTTACCAGGGCCCCTAGTTTTCAGTACCGATCCCAAACGCCAGCTTTGCCCCACCTCCTATCACATCCTCCTCAGGCCTGGCAGAAAGCCACATCTCAGAGACAAAGACTGAGAGCAACTCTGGCCAAAAGACAGTCCTCGTGACCACAGAACATTATCTATAGTCACAAGAAATGAAGAACCCTTGAGTTACCAACAGAATGCCCGAAGTGCAACATATGCACAGAAGGGATGATG
>NW_027763332.1:0-297 GCF_054177405.1 Leptonychotes weddellii
AAAAATTTTATCATTTTTGAGGCAAGTAACACAAACCTAATATATGCATTTACAAATCAGTGGAGGTCTCAAATAATTTTCTTCCCTTTCATTCCTCCTTTCATTCAACTATCATGTATACACTGAGTTCTACATTTCTTCTTCCAAAATATAGCTTTGCTGTGTCTACTTCTTATCACCTCTACATCCTCCACTCTAGCCCAAGCCACCATCCCAGAAAATGGTGATAGCCCCTGGCTGGCCTCCTCATTTCCATTCCCAGTTTCTTATTTATTCTTAACAGAGCAACCAGAAAGA
>NW_027763333.1:0-297 GCF_054177405.1 Leptonychotes weddellii
TGGGGTGGTTCTTTCCCCGATGCCTTTGATGGTGAGAGAGAAAGCAAGAACCTCAGCCTCCCATTTCCTGCTGAGCTCTGCAGTGTTTTCGCTCCCCTCCCCCGAGCCCTACCCTGTACTCCTGTATGGTGCACTTGACTTTGATTGCAAGCCATTCACTCACCAAACACTGAATGAGCACCTATTACATGCCAGTCACTGTCCTGGGCGTTGGAAGAAAACAGTACATCTGAGTCATTTTTAGGAGTGTTTTCACTCCCTGGGACAACCCTGTAAGGAGGCAGGAGGGAGAGGAAG
>NW_027763334.1:0-297 GCF_054177405.1 Leptonychotes weddellii
CAACAAAACTTGCCACTACACAGACAGCGAAAAGGAGCACGTGTTGGTGATGTGAGAGCTGAAACGGGAAGGCAAAGCACCGCCTCCTTCCCCTCAGGAGGGCACGTGCAGGCCCGGTGACTTCAACTTCTCACCGCTCTGGGCATGGCCGCAAATGGGCTTCAAGGCACTCTGAGTATTGATTCTGTGAGTTATAAATAAAATTTAGCAATTAAGCTAATGTGGAAAAAGGGAATCTGCAAACCATGAAACCATGCAGATGGAAGGTATATAATAAGGAAGCCAAGACCCTCACGT
>NW_027763335.1:0-297 GCF_054177405.1 Leptonychotes weddellii
AGAGAATGGGTATTGGACAGCAACTAGCTGTCTCTACCTAAGGAAGGCGCCACCATTCTGGAGAGCTTAGGGTTTGGCCTTTTGAAGAAACCCTGCAGCTTTTCAGTGAGTCTGCTTGGGGGACACTGCTGAGTCATCCTCAGCCCAGAGGGATTCCAGAAGGAATCCCTGACTGGTGGGGAGGACTGCTCTACTACGAAAAGGGCTGAGAAGGAATACTGCCTGCTCTGTACGCCTTCAAATGAAGACTCCCTGGCCGGCCCCCTGACATCCCTGTTTCTACCCTCACGTTAAGGG
>NW_027763336.1:0-297 GCF_054177405.1 Leptonychotes weddellii
TATACGAAAACAATGGATCGTGGATCACCACATCAAAAACTAATGATGTATTGTATGGTGACTAACATAACATAATAAAATTTAAAAAAAAGGGGGGGCCTAGAGGAGCACGTGGAGGTTGGCAGGCCAGGGAACTGTCACGTGGCCACACCCACTTGCAAAGGAGGCTGGGAGACGTAGTTTGCTTGCACCGGAAGACAAGGAACCTGGTTTGTTTGATGAAGAGCTTGTCAGTCTCTGCCGGGGCGGGTGTACAAAAACTGCATATTTAACCTAGTTATTTTTAAATAAAGAAAA
>NW_027763337.1:0-297 GCF_054177405.1 Leptonychotes weddellii
TGTTTATCCATTTATCTATGTAAAGATGACAAGGAAAAGGAAAAAGTTGATACAAATGAATGGTGTACTCTTCTCTTATAAACTGCATATGCATCAAAGGACACATACATCAAAAACTGAAGAATAGCTATAGCCATAATGAGTATGGACAAAGGCAATTATTACTTTTATTTGGTAAAAATGTTTCTTTAACCCATCTTCAAGGCTGCATTATTCTCTGATCTTACTACCTGATTTTAATATTTTTCTTAATTGTAGGTGATCATTCCAATATTTAACTACTTTGCTGCCTAAAGA
>NW_027763338.1:0-4028 GCF_054177405.1 Leptonychotes weddellii
TATCTCTCATGAATAAATAAATAAACAAACAAATAAATAAATAAATAAATAAATAAGTAGTGGCAACAAACTGCACTAGTAATCATTGTATTCTTGACAACCACATACAAACAGTTAAAAAAAAAATACCCACATTTACTTTACTTAATTAAGAATGCCCCTAATAAAGCAGTAAATATTATTAATTTCATTAAATCTTGAGCATTAAGTATCTGTTGTCTTTTTTTTTTTAATATTCTTGGTGACGAAATGGGAAGTACACATAAAGCACTTCTGTTGCATCCCAAAATATAATGACTGTCTCATTAAAAACAAACAAACAACAAAACCACTTCTGTGATTATTTGAGTTGCAAGATAAACTAGCCACTTTTTTCATGGAATGGCATTTAACAGGAAGAAGGGTTGACAAACCATAGTTATTCATACTTGGATATCTGTCAACATTTCCTTGAAAATGAGCAAAGTAGTCTATCATTTTAAATAAAACAACTGACAGCATTTATTGCCAATAAGAAAATTTAAGCTTCTAAGCAAAAATTAGAATTTTGGAAAATCCGTATCCACTATTATAATTGTAGTCACTTCTCAGTATTTAAAAACTTTTCTGATGAAATTGGTAGTGATATTAATAAATTTCATTATTTTTTGTATTATCTAATGAAAAATGTCAGCATCTGGAGATCTACCTAATTCAGTGGGGCAATATTTTCCAAATGATTACATTACAACCCTATTTTATAACATCATGCAGGGATACACTAAAAGTACAAGATAGACTAATGAATTTTAACATAAGGAAGTATGAAAAGTCCATTGACATGGTTTGGATTCTACAATCTAACTTTTAACAAATTACCACTTGTTGAGCTTTGGTGGAAATTAAAAAGAGAATATCCACAATTATCCTAAGACTATAAAACACCCTTCTCTTTTCCAAATGCATATTTGCATGAGCCTAGACCGTCTTCACATACTTCAACCAAAACAACATTCACAATGGATAGAGTTTAGAAGCAAACATGAGAACACAGATTCTTCCTATTAAGTCAGATACTAAAGAAGTTTGCATTGTATCAAAAACCAATGATGTACTATACCTTGGCTAACTGAATTTAAATTTAAAAAAAAAACTTTGAAAAATAAATAATATTTAAAGAAAAAAAAGAAGTTTGCAAAAATATTTTAAAAAGTTGCTCTTCTCAGAGCACCTCGGTGGCTCAGTTAGGTGTCTGACTTCTGTGACTCTTGATTTCAGCTCAGCTCATGATCTCAGGGTCGTGGATTGAGCCCTGTGTTGGCTGGCACTCAGCAAGGAGTCTGCTTGTCTCCCTCGCCCTCTACCCCTCTGCCTGCTCTCTCAAATAAATAAATAAATCTTAAAA
Organism: Leptonychotes weddellii; assembly: GCF_054177405.1. Taxonomy (NCBI): domain Eukaryota; kingdom Metazoa; phylum Chordata; class Mammalia; order Carnivora; family Phocidae; genus Leptonychotes; species Leptonychotes weddellii. Next base: position 1,385 of record NW_027763338.1, read on the forward strand.
AAAAAAAGTCACTCTTCTCAAACTTTTTATTTTGAAAAATATGGTTATTTTCATAAAAATGTGTATTTCATATTAAATTTAAATAGGTTTATTACCGTTATTTAAAAATGAAGTATAAATATTTAAATTTTATTCACTTTTAATTTCTAATATGGTAAATATCAGTAGCTATAATCTACATAAACAAAACTTGTAGGGTCCTCATTAGTTTGTAAAATGTAAAGGGATTGTGAAACCTAAATGTTTGAGAATTATTGCCTTGGGACATGTTCTCACTTACCTAGTTAAAGCTGGGCCCATATTCAGGGTAATAGAAAGGAGAAAGAGCATGGAGAAGGGCTCATGTAAGGCCAGTATTGGAACTGGCACATTTCCCCCGGGGCTCACAGTCCCAACAGTGAGAGCTAGCCATCAAGACACACGTGACTCCAAAGGGGCCCCAAAATGTAATCCTCAGTTGGGCAGCCAGGTGCCAACTACAATTCTAAAACTGTGGAAGAACTGGGGAACAGATTTTGGCAGGCAACTAGTAACCTCAGCAGCATCACCTAAGTAAGAAAGCACTAGTAATTATTTACAAAAAATGGGCAGTGGGATGGATTTGGCCTCTCAGCCGTACTTTACTAACCACTACTAAACATAGACTGTGATAAGTTAAAGATGTATACCATAGGAACGTCTGGGTGGCTCAGTCGTTAAGTGTCTGCCTTCAGCTCGGGTCATGATCCCCGGGTCCTGGGATCGAGCCCCGCTTTGGGCTCCCTGCTCAGCGGAAGCCTGCTTCTCTCTCTCCCACTCCCCTATTCATGTTCTCTCTCTCTCTGACAAATAAATAAAATCTTAAAAAAGAAAAGATGTATACCGTCAACTCTAAAGCAACCACTGAAATAACAAAACAGAGTTATAGCTAATGAACAAAGAAGAAGATAAAAGGAATCCTTGAAAAATATTTAATTAATCCTAAATAAGAGCAGAATAAGAAATGTAGAAGAAGATACAGAAAAAGGAGAAAACACATAGCAAAAGGATAGATTTAAATCTATCTATTGAAAACTAAATATTAATAATCACATTAATGTAAATGACCTCAACACCCAAATCAAAAGTATAGATTGTCAGACTGAATAAAATTATATGTTGCTTACGAGATGTACACTTTCAATATAAAGACTCAAATAGGTTAAAGGAAAAGGATAAAAAAGATATAGCATGCTAACACTAAAAATGAAAGAGTGTCTATATGAATATCAGAAAAGGTGATTCCAGAACAAAGAATATTATTTAGGTAAAGAAGGTCATTTCATAATGACACTAGAGTCAATTTATAAATAGTCACATGCAAAACTGTGAAAGAGGACCTCTATTTCCACTTACCACTCACAAAAAATAACTCAAAACAGATTAGATTTAAATGTGAGACCTGAAATCACAAAACTTGTAAAAGAAAAGATAGGGAAAAACTCCTTGACATTGGTCTTGGCAATCATTTTTTTGATATAACCAAAAGCATAGGCAACAAAAGCAATAATAAACAAATGGGTAATCCTGGCCTCATAGAATATTCTCTCCTCTAAAATTTCCTGAAGACTTTGTGGAAAATTAGTATTATTTTTCCCTTATATTTTTGGCAAAATTCACCAATGAAGACATATGGGCACCTATTGTGAGAAAGTTTCCAAATGACATATTCAATGTCTTTAATGGAGATAAGGCTATTCAGATTACCTGTTTCTTCTTTTTTTATTGAAGTATAACTGACAAATAAAGTTATATATATTTAAAGTATACAACATGATGAGTTGATATATATACACACACTTGCAATTTGGTAAGAGAGTAGGTCTTAAGCATTCGTACCAAAATTAAATAAATAAGAGGTAAGTATGGGGGTGATTGAGGTACTAATTAACTTGACTGTAGTAACCATTTTACAATGTAGACAATAAAAGAATACTACAGGGGCTCCTGGGTGGCTCATTGGTTAAGCATCTGTCTTCTGCTCAGGCCACGATCTCAGGGTCCTGGGATGGAACTCCCCATCGAACTCCACATCAGGGTCTCTGCTCAGTGGCAGTCTGCCTCTCCCTCGGCCCCTCCCCCCCAACTCATTCTCTCTCTCTCTCTCTCTCAGATAAATAAATAAAAAGTTAAAAAAAAATACTACAGACCAATATTCCTTATGAATATAGAAACAAAAATACTAAATGACATTTTAAAAAAATCTTATCCAACAATACATTTTAAAAAATAATACACTGTAACCAAGTGAGATACAAGGTTAATTTACTATTCAAAAATCAAACAATGTAATTTACCATATTACCAAACTAAAAAATAAACCATATGACCATATCAATAGGTGAATAAAAAAGCTTTTGACAAAATTCAACATCATTCGTGTTAAAAGCCCTGAGAAAACTAGTAATAAAAAAGAACTTCCTCCATGTATCATATGACCTCATTGATATGAGGAATTCTTAATTGCAGGAAACAAACTGAGTGTTGTTGGAGTGGGGGGTGGGGTGGGAGGGATGGGGTGACTGGGTGATAGACACTGGGGAGGGTACGTGCTCTGTTAAGCGCTGTGAATTGTGCAGGACTGTTGAATCTCAGATCTGTACCTCTGAGACAAATAATGCAAGAT
>NW_027763339.1:0-297 GCF_054177405.1 Leptonychotes weddellii
TGGGGTGGTTCTTTCCCCGATGCCTTTGATGGTGAGAGAGAAAGCAAGAACCTCAGCCTCCCATTTCCTGCTGAGCTCTGCAGTGTTTTCGCTCCCCGCCCCCGAGCCCTACCCTGTACTCCTGTATGGTGCACTTGACTTTGATTGCAAGCCATTCACTCACCAAACACTGAATGAGCACCTATTACATGCCAGTCACTGTCCTGGGCGTTGGAAGAAAACAGTACATCTGAGTCATTTTTAGGAGTGTTTTCACTCCCTGGGACAACCCTGTAAGGAGGCAGGAGGGAGAGGAAG
>NW_027763340.1:0-297 GCF_054177405.1 Leptonychotes weddellii
CTTGACTCTTTTACAAATTAATGGAAGCATGACTAAAACATTAAATACCATTCCTGCAAAAGTGTGTAAATAATAATGAAAATTAAAGATTAAATAATAAAGTTGAACTTAGTATTATTTTGCTTAATATTATTAACTTATTAATATTATATCTTTTGATGAAAGTAAGAGCAATATCTAGTATCTTTTTACTTTTTTTAAAAAAGATTTTATTTATCTAAAACTAATGATGTAATGTATGGGGATTAACATAAGAATAAATAAATAAATAAATAAATAAATAAATAAATAAATAAA
>NW_027763341.1:0-297 GCF_054177405.1 Leptonychotes weddellii
CAATGTTAGTACACTAGATGGTATGTACACTTAAAATCATCACACAACTACCATTTCTTTTTTTTTTTTTAAGATTTTATTCATTTGAGAGAGAGAGAGAGCGAGCACAAGCAGGGGGAGAGGCAGAGGGAGAGGGAGAAGTAGACTCCCTGCTGAGCAGGGAGCCCGATGTGGGACTTGATCTCAGAACCCTGAGATCGTGACCTGAGCCAAAGGCAGACGCTTAACCATCTGAGCCACTCAGGCGCCCCACATAGCTACCATTTCTAACAGGGCATGTAAATTAGTGATTGCATG
>NW_027763342.1:0-297 GCF_054177405.1 Leptonychotes weddellii
GAGTCTGCTTCTCCCTCTGACCCTCCTCCCTCTCATGCTCTCTGTCTCTCATTCTCTCTCTCGCAAATAAATAAATAAAATCTTTTTAAAAAATAAATAAATAAATAAATATTTAAAAAAAAGCAGGGAGTCTGCTTAAGGATCCTCTCTCTCCCTCTTCCCCTCCCCCTGCTTGCTCGCGCACCCTCTCTCTCCCTCTGAAATAAATAAATCTTTAAAAAAAACTATTAGTCATATTGATCAAATGATATAATGGATATACATTTCAAAGTGTTACTCTGTGAAGTATTTATTTTA
>NW_027763343.1:0-297 GCF_054177405.1 Leptonychotes weddellii
ATGTGGCTACATAATCTTTCTAATTACCATTTTAATGACTTCATAATACTCCTTCCAGTTCACATATTGTAATTTATTTAACCACTCCCTATTGTTGAACATTTTTTATTGTTTCCAGACTTTTACTAATATAGAAAACGGTGCATACAATATCTGTTGTTTTCTTCTTTTTGAATGAGTTTTTTAGATGGTGGGGCGAATCAAAGAGTGGGATTGATTTCACAGCTCTCGATAAACTTTGTTCTGCCGATTTTCCATAAGCAGCAATGCCACTGGCAGGGTATTAAGATACTCATT
>NW_027763344.1:0-297 GCF_054177405.1 Leptonychotes weddellii
TTGTTCCTTTAAGTAGCGTTATTCCTTGTGAGACCAGTGTATGGACGTTGGCCTAAGTAAATGGTAGAGATGAGCTCCCCAAAGCTTTGAACATTGACTTACAAAGATGTCTTCTAAATCCCTCCTCTGCCACCCCCCAATTTAGACAATTTGAGTCCTTATTGTATACAACTTGCATTTTGCTGTCACATTTTAAGTTGACATTTAAATTTCTTTTTACTTTAAATTGTGTAGCCACTGTTTTTAGAACTGTTCTGATTGTTAGCATTGGGCTTTTGAACTTGGCAGATGAGCTAA
>NW_027763345.1:0-297 GCF_054177405.1 Leptonychotes weddellii
TCTCTAATCCCGCTGGCAGCATCATCTGGGAACTTGTTAGAAATGCAGAAGCTCTGGCCCTGCCTCAGGCTACCAAACAGAACCTGCTTAAGAACAAAATCCCCAGATGACTGGAATAGTGTTAAGGTTTGAGAAGCCTTGGAGAAAGAGCTGGAGGCCAAGGGGAGAGGAAGGGCTCCTCCATCTGAATATTCTTTTTTTTTTGTTTTTGGAATTTTTTTTTTATTCTTATGTTAATCCCCATACATTACATCATTAGTTCTAGATGAAGTGTTCCATGATTCATTGTTCGTGCAC
>NW_027763346.1:0-297 GCF_054177405.1 Leptonychotes weddellii
CAATGTTAGTACACTAGATGGTATGTACACTTAAAATCATCACACAACTACCATTTCTTTTTTTTTTTTTAAGATTTTATTCATTTGAGAGAGAGAGCGAGCGAGCACAAGCAGGGGGAGAGGCAGAGGGAGAGGGAGAAGTAGACTCCCTGCTGAGCAGGGAGCCCGATGTGGGACTTGATCTCAGAACCCTGAGATCGTGACCTGAGCCAAAGGCAGACGCTTAACCATCTGAGCCACTCAGGCGCCCCACATAGCTACCATTTCTAACAGGGCATGTAAATTAGTGATTGCATG
>NW_027763347.1:0-297 GCF_054177405.1 Leptonychotes weddellii
ATTCCCCTGCGGGGAGCAGCGGCTGGGAGGGAGCCCGAGGAGGGGGCAGCTAGCTGCCAGCAATGTCTTGTTTCTTGATTTGGGTGCTGCTCATACAGGTGTGTTCAGTGTGTGAAAATCCATCGAAGCATATACTTCAAATGTGTGCACTTTTCTGTAATTTTATAATGAGTGTTCTGTAAGTTGAATAAGTGTTCTAGAGATTTATTTATTTGAGAGAGAGAGAGTGCGCCCGTGAGCCTGGGGAGGGGCAGAGGGAGAGGGAGAGAAGGGGGGAGAGAAGCAGACTCCTTGCTG
>NW_027763348.1:0-297 GCF_054177405.1 Leptonychotes weddellii
ATTCAAAGCTCTTGTTTCATTGTTGATTTTATGCTTAGAGGATCTGTCTATTGCTGAGGGTGGAGTGTTGTGGTTTCCTACAATTAATGTATTACTATCAATATGACTCTTTATTTTGGTTAACAGTTGGCTTATGTAGTTGGCTGTTCCCATGTTGGGTCTTCTTGTTGGGTAGCCCCTTTAAGAATGATATAGTGTCCTTCTGTGTCTCTAACTACAGTCTTTAGCTTAAAATCTAATTTGTCTGAAAGGCAATTGATACCCCAGCTTTCTTTGAGGTCTATTGGCATGCAAGAT
>NW_027763349.1:0-4028 GCF_054177405.1 Leptonychotes weddellii
TTGAAAATTTATTCTGTATTCTTCAAAGCATCTAACTGTGTGTGAGGCAAGAAGCTGATGGGCTTCTGTGAGCAGTTCTCATTAAGATTGTGAGCCATGTGAAAGCAGTTCAAATGTGAGTCAGGAAACCCAGTTACTGCACTAATGAACGGTAGGGTTTCGAGCAAGACGTTATGATACTTGAGTCCCAGAGTTGGAATTTGGACTTGGGCAAAACAAGGCCAAAATAAGGCTCTTAGCCGTAATTCTTCACCACTCAACTCAAAGAGCAGCAATTCCGAGTTATTTCTATACCCAAGCCAAACATACCAAGCATCTTCCTTCGAGCCTCCCCGGCAGTATACGGTTCTTCTGTGATAGTCCTTATCTTACCTTACTAGGTAGTCAAGTCGTGTTTCTACTTTGATCCCCAATTCTTAAATTCAAGCTACTTGAGGACAGGCAGTGCCACTTCTCCACCACTGCATCTCCCAAAGCATCAGCGCAGCAAGCACACGGAAATGCATTTGCTACACTTGAAGACACGTTTTTTTATTCGAGTATAGTTGATACACAATGTTACATTAGTTGCAGGTGTACCACATAGTGATTTCACAGGTTTATACATGATGCTATCTATGTTCACCACAGGTGTAGCTACCATCAGTCCCAATATATCACTATCATTATATATTGTATATATCATTATATATATATAGTATATATGTATTCTATATATCATTGCCTATATTCCTTATGCCATGCCTTTTATTCCTGTTACTTATTCATTCCATACCTGGAAGCTTATACCTCCTACTCCCCTTCACCCATTTTGCCTAACCCCCTCTCTTCCTCCCCTCTGGCGACCACCAGTTTGTTTCCTGTATTTATAGGTTTGATTCTGCTTTTTGTTTCTTTATTCATTTTTTTTTTCAGATTCCTCTTATGAGTAAAACCATATGGTATTTGTTTTTCTTAGTCTGACTTATTTCACTTAGCATAATACCCTCTAGGGCCATCCATGTTGTCTCAAATGGCACAATCTCATCTTTCTTATGGCTGCATAATATTCGTGTGTGTGTGTGTGTGTGTGTGTGTGTGTGTGTGTACACCACATCCTTCTTATTCATTCATCTATCTTGGCTATTGTAAATAACACTGCAATAAACATAGGGGCACATACATATCTTTTTGAATTAGTTTTTTTGTTTTCTTTGGGTAAATACCCAATTGTGGAACTACTGGATCATATGGTATTTCTATTTATAATTTTTAATTTTTTTGAGAAGTCTCCATACTGTTTTCCAGAGTGGTTGCACCAGTTCACATTCCCACCAGCCAGTGTGTATGTATTCCTTTTTCTCCAAGTCTTCATCAACACTTGTAATTTTTTGTCTTTTTTATTTTAGCCATTCTGATAGGTGTGAGGTGATATCTCATTGTGGTTTTGATTTGCATTTCCTTGATGATGAGTGATGTTGAGCATTTTTTCATGTTCCTCTTGGCCATCTGTATGCCTTCTTTGGAAAAGCATCTATTCAGGTCCTTTGCCCATTTTTTTGATCAGATTGTTTGGTTTTTTTGGGTGTTGAGTTTTATAAGTTCATAGAGAGAGAGAGAGAGAGAGAGAGAAGATATTAACTCCTTATTGGATATATCATTTGCAAACATCTTCTCCGATTCAGTAGGTTGTCTTTTTGTTTTGTTGATGGTTTCCTTTGCTATGTGAAAGCTTTTTATTTTCAAGTCGTCTCAATATAGTTTATTTTTGCTTTTGTTTTCCTTGCCCTAGGAGACATATCTAAAAAATGTTGCTGCTTTAAGACATTTGCATTTATATTTATAGCTGAATTGATTCTGTAGTTTTTCTTCTATTTTGCTATCTTTGGCAGGCTTTTTAAACAATGTATATATGCTTTATAAAGATAATTTGGAAACTCCTTTTTTTTTTTTTGTTCCATGAAATAATTTAAATATCTTTGGAATGATTTCCTCCTTAAAAGTATAGTAATATTCTCCTCTGAAACCATCTACACCTTATAGGGAGGCAGCCTTTGACACCTTTCTCTATCCTTCTATAATAATAAACTTGTTCAAATTTTCTGTTTCTACTGCGGTTTGTTTCAGAAATTCATATTTTTCTAGACAATCATCTTTCAGGCTCTCAAATTTATTGAATAGATATGAGCATAATAGTTTCCAATGATTCTTTTCATTTATTTCCCTTGTATCTGTGTTTATTTCCCCATTATTATTGCTAATTTTAGATATTTGTGCACTAATGGTTGTCAGTTTTGTTATTTTTCCAGGAGCATCAAATCTTGCACTTACATATTAGCTTTGCCATGTTTCCATTTAATGCAATACTATTGTGCAACATTATAAAATATAATACTCATACCTAAAGGTGAAAGGTCATGAAATAATGTATACCATCATGAATTATCATTCAATTAAAATTTATGTACCCATCACCTAAGTCAAGAAATTGAACATTTCCAGAAACCCAGAGCCCCCAGACATGACCCTTCCAATTTCAACATTATCCCTCCCCCCTTAGAACTAAACACACTGACTTTTGTGGTAATCATTCTTTGCTTTTTTTATAATTTTAGCAACTATGTTGGCAATCTCAAAATTTTAATTTAGCTTGGCCTATTTTGGCATTTCATATAGATGGAATCACACAGTATGTATGCTTAGATTATTTCATATAGCTGTGTATAACCAAAGACTTAATTTTATTGCTAAATAATATTTCATTGTATGAATATACCTTTTTTGCTTATTTTTCTTATCTTTTAATGAGATGAGTAACCTTTCTAACTTTTTACTGTTATAAACAATCTTGTGAAATGCAGTCTTCTAACTGTACCCTAATGCATACCTCACAAAAATGTCCTTAACCCTTGGGTCCATGGATAGAATTCAGAGAGTCCACAAACTTGAATGGGGAAAAAAATTACATCATTATTTGCACTAACTTCAATCTGAAAATCAGCATTTTCTTCCATTACAAATGTAGACAAAAGAAAAACAATACTTATACCTGTAACAACTTTGCCACAGGTAACTTTGTCACTGACAGAAATAACAGATATTTTATATCACACTATGGTTGCAGGTATCTAGAAATATTTGTGCTCATCACTATTTTGAAATTATGGTAGTTATTAAACCTACTAGCTATTGTTATATAATATGTTAATAAAGATGGAGAATTTTTACTATAGCACAAATCTGTTGTTTTAGTATTTGACAGTTGTTTTCTGATATAATTATTTTCCTTTGTAAATTCTATATATTTTACATATTTAAAAAAATTTTAAGTTACTATGATAAAGGATCCCTAGGCTTCACCAGACTGCCAAAGGGTACATGGCACAAAAACAGTCTGATACTCCAGGGAATGAAAGTAAGGAAAATGGAGTTTGCTTATCAGTTAGGGATGAATTAGGCTAAGCTCTAGTAAGAAACAATATCCAAATATCAGTAGTTTAAACAGCAAATGTTTATTTCTCACACATTCTACATCTCGTTGTACCTATCTTAGGGAGCTAGGGACCTCACTGAGCAAAGTAGAAGGCTAGAGTTTCCATCCTCTTAAGAATGACTGGTTGCTGTGGCAAGGAAAATGGAAATGGCAAATTATGCATTTGACCTTAAGGCATTCACAGAAAAAGGAGTAATGCATTTGCTTTTCCTCACATTTCATTGGCTGAAGCAAATTACATGACCAAACCTAACTTAAATAGGGTGGAAACAAAGAATTCCATAAAGTGTCCAAAAGGAGGAAAAACTAGAAGTATTGGTAAATAGCTTTATTGGCTATCTGACTACACAAATCTTCAATTTTTTTATATAATGCTCAACATGTTTCAAAAGAAGTTTGTCAATGTACAGTCCCATTTGTACTGTATAGAAATTCATCTTGCTTAATATGTCCTCAACAATACTTGGTACTGTCATGTTTTGCTTTGTTTTGTTTTTTTAATTTTGGTCATTCAAGTTGTTTTAAAGTTTCTTTTCATAGACCTTTTTTCAAATGA
>NW_027763350.1:0-297 GCF_054177405.1 Leptonychotes weddellii
TTTTGTTTTTCCATACTTTTGTAACATGTGATTATGGTTTTTTTTTTTTTTACAATTTATCAAGATATTAATACATCATTTTCTGGATACAGACCTAGCCTTCTTTCATTTTTCCTTTGTAATGATTAACATGACCTTTATTGATTTCCGCTTATTGACTTTCGCTAAAACTAAAAAACAGTACGCAAAGAGAAAGGTGCTAGACAGAGCATAACCGTCTTGTTATTTTGTTCTATAGAAACTAATTCTTCGTGGAATTAGTTTCATTATGATTGCTTAGATAGGCGTAACTAAGAT
>NW_027763351.1:0-297 GCF_054177405.1 Leptonychotes weddellii
TTTAAAAAAGAGAAAGTACTTTGCAAATGAGAAGTAAGAGGAACAGGTGGGACCTGTACATTTTTGCTAGGAAGAGCCAGACTGAATCCCTCAAAGAAAAAAGCCATCCCTATGCATCAGGCACTACATTGAGTACAGAAAAGCAAATAAGCCCTGCCCTGTAGTCAGAGGCTCCTTATGGGGAAAGCTGACTCTCAGCCGTAGTCCTCATCAGCTCTTTCTGTTCCAGACTTGAAGCCTCGTGGCGTGGTGGTGAACATGATCCCAGGGCTGCCGGCTCACATCCTGCTCATGTGT
>NW_027763352.1:0-297 GCF_054177405.1 Leptonychotes weddellii
CCATATAGTTGTAGGTTCATTTCTGGATTTTCTATCCTGTTCCATTGATTTATATGTCTGGTTTTGTGCCAGTACCATACTGTCTTGATGACTACAGACTTCATTGTAATATAGCTTGAAGTCTGGAATTGTGATTCTTCCAGCTTTGCTTTTCTACTTCAGGATTGCTTTGGCTATTTGGGGTCTTTTGTGGTTCCATATAAATTTTAGGATTGTTTATTCTAGCTCTGTGAAAAATGGTGGTGGTATTTTGGTAGGGATTGCATTAATGTGTAGATTGCTTTGAGCACTATAGAC
>NW_027763353.1:0-297 GCF_054177405.1 Leptonychotes weddellii
GATGTAATGTATGGGGATTAACATAAGAATAAAAAAAAAAAAAAGACACAAGGTCAACCCAGAAAATCAATCACACTTCTGTATATTAACAAAGAATATGCATTAAAATTAAATCAAAAACATCATATCATTTACTATCACTTCAAGGAAATGAAATGCTTAAAAAAAAAAAAAGGGTCTACATGCTGGACATTACAAAATGCTGATAAAATAAATCAAGCCCTGGACAAATGAGGGTCATATCATGTTCATGAATCAGAAAAGTCAACATAGTAAAGATATCTATTTTCCCCAAAT
>NW_027763354.1:0-297 GCF_054177405.1 Leptonychotes weddellii
ACTACAGAAGATGTCTGTGAAAATTAATGAAAAACTTTTAAAATAAGTTTTTAAAAAAATTCTTTGATTTTTGTCTCTTGATGCATGATTTATTGATATGTCACATTGTGGACTCAAACATTATAACATCAGGGACTTATTTGGATCAAGGTTCATGTTCCAAAATGCAGGGTTCATATATCCCTGCTCTTCCAGCATAGTTCCTCCCCAATTAATGGAATGATGACATGGCACTGTGTTTTTTTTTTTTTTTTTAATTCTTATGTTAATCCCCATACATTACATCATTAGTTTTAG
>NW_027763355.1:0-297 GCF_054177405.1 Leptonychotes weddellii
GGCGCCTGGGTGGCTCAGTTGGTTAAGCGACTGCCTTCAGCTCAGGTCATGATCCCAGGGTCCTGGGATCGAGTCCCGCATCGGGCTCCCTGCTCTGTGGGGAGCCTGCTTCTCCCTCTCCCACTCCCCCTGCTTGTGTTCCCTCTCTCGCTGTGTCTCTCTCTGTCAAATAAATAAAAAAATCTTTAAAAAAAAAAAAAAGATGAAGTGCATGAAATTATGTGTACCACTCTGCATAACAGATGTGACAAAGTTCAGCAATATGCAGTAAGTGTACTGATTTGTGGGCCTGGCTCA
>NW_027763356.1:0-297 GCF_054177405.1 Leptonychotes weddellii
CCATATAGTTGTAGGTTCATTTCTGGATTTTCTATCCTGTTCCATTGATTTATATGTCTGGTTTTGTGCCAGTACCATACTGTCTTGATGACTACAGCCTTCATTGTAATATAGCTTGAAGTCTGGAATTGTGATTCTTCCAGCTTTGCTTTTCTACTTCAGGATTGCTTTGGCTATTTGGGGTCTTTTGTGGTTCCATATAAATTTTAGGATTGTTTATTCTAGCTCTGTGAAAAATGGTGGTGGTATTTTGGTAGGGATTGCATTAATGTGTAGATTGCTTTGAGCACTATAGAC
>NW_027763357.1:0-297 GCF_054177405.1 Leptonychotes weddellii
CCCCCCCCCCCCCCCCCGGCTTTCAGGTTTTGGCGACGCCAGAGACGGGGTAGAGAACTGGGCCGAAGGGCGGGGCTTGCGGTCGGGAGGCGGTGCCTGGGAGCGGGGGGCGGAGCTCGAGGTCGCCGCGCAGATACCCCCGCCCCACAGGCTGTCGGGAGTCCGCCCCGGGCCGCGCTGCGCTTCCCCCGGCTCCGCCCCCGCCTGTCTGTGTCTGCGCCGGCGGCTACCGATAAAGTTGTTGTTCTGCCAACATGGCGGCGCCCATGGTGACTGTCCGGGCCGCGTTGCCATAAA
>NW_027763358.1:0-297 GCF_054177405.1 Leptonychotes weddellii
CAGAAAAAAGTATGTAAACTCAAAATTTTCAAAAAACTTTAGCTGTAACAGGATAAGGTAGACATTTTCAAATAAGAACAAATGTTATATATGCACTTATAACAGTATTCTAACATTTTATCCTATAACTTGTAACAAGAAAAGAATTAGAGTATTACATACACACTTGGGTTAGATGCAGTGACTAAAGCCAAAAAAGATTCTTTTCTACTTTATTTTCTCATAGCGATCACATCCATGCACATGGTTTAACCTACTACCTATGTATGGTGACAACCTCGAAATCTCTTCAATCCA
>NW_027763359.1:0-297 GCF_054177405.1 Leptonychotes weddellii
TGACAGATGGTGACCACACTTAGCATGGTGAGCACTGAGTAATGGATAGAATTGTTGAATCAGTATGTTGTTCACTTGAAACTCTTATAACATCGTACGCTGATTATACTTCAATTTTAAAAAACATATACAACAACAACAAGAGATAAATAGAAAAAAATCAGCAATACACAAACAGGCATTTCACAGAAGGGAAAAAAAAAGGAATGGCCAAAACTAAGATTCTCAACCTCATTGATGATCAGGAAGATACACATTTAAACCTCAGTTAGATACAATTTTCTACCCACAGGATTA
>NW_027763360.1:0-4027 GCF_054177405.1 Leptonychotes weddellii
GTTGGAACTGTCTGCTTAAATCTATCCTTTCACACAGTAAACTGTGCATCCAATGAGGGAATGTTCATTTCCACCATTTCCTTAGCTTATATTCCTAGATTACTCTTAGACAGTAGTAGACCTCAAACTTTACTGTTCATCAGAAGCTCCCAGAAGCTTGTTAAAACACAGGTTTAAGTGGGAAAACTCCTGATATATATTAGGAACTCAGCAAACTTTTGCTGAAAATATGAACTGAAATGGATGTATTTATCATCCTTGTACCTAACGTCAGATAGATCTAAGGCAAAATCCCTGATCTTCTACGTACTAATCTATACATGGGCATTTTATCTTAATTTTGTTGTTGTTGTTCCTCAGAGCATTTGTTTTCTATCACTGCTTAACAAATTGCCACAACTTTAGTGGCTTAAAACACATTTATTACTATGTGGCAGTTCCTCCTGAAAAAGGTAAGCAGTGAAAGAACTTCCAAAAGATCCAGCAATTCCAGTCTTAGTTACATACTCAGAAGAACTGAAAACAGATATTCAATCAGAATACATGTACACACATACATAGTAGCACTATTCACAATAGCCAGAAAAATGAAAACAACTCAAATGGCCATTGATGGATGAATGGATAAATAAAATATATATCCATACAACAGGATATTATTCAGTGACAGAAAGAAATGAGGTACTGATACCTGCTACAATGTAGATGAACCTCGAAAGGAAGTCAGACACAAAGGTCACATATATATGGTTCCATTTACATGAAATACCCATAACAGGTAAATCTATAAAGCAAAGCAAATTAGTAGTTGCTAAGGGCTTTAAGAAGTGGGGAGTGGAAGGACTGCTTACTTACTGGGTCCCAGGTTTCCTTTTGGGGTGATGAAAATGTTTGCAAATAATATGTGGTAATGGTTGCACAAAATGGTGAATATACTAAATGTCACTGAATTGTATGTTTTAAAATGGGTTAACATTATGCTACATAAAATTTACCTCAATTAAAAAATGATTAAAAAAACACACACATTTGGTTTTGTTTTATTTTTTTATTTTTTTTATTATTATGTTATGTTAATCACCATACATTACATCATTAGTTTTTGATGTAGTGTTCCATGATTCATTGTTTGCATATACACCCAGTGCTCGATGCAGTACGTGCCCTCTTTAATACCCACCCCCAGGCTAACCCATCCCCCCACCCCCTTTCCCTCTAGAGACTATGGACTCTGAGAAACACATTTGTTTTCTTAGAGTTTCCATGACTAGGGAGTCCTGGCACATTTTATGTGGGTCCTTTACCCAGATCTCACAAGGCTGCAGTTAAGGTATCGGTTAGGCTGCATTCTGATTAGAGGCTTGACTGGGAAAGGATACTTTTTCCATCTCCCTTAGTTGGCAGAATTCATTTCCTTGTGCTGTACAAAATGGTACCTTTCTTCTTTAGAGCAAGTAAGAAACTCTCTGACCAATCTTAGCCACCTGACTTCATTGCATTATACTTCTGAGGTTCTACACCATGACTCAAGCTCCCCCTCTGTAGTCTACCCAGACATTTGCATTCATCTTTCAATACCGATATTCTCCATGCAGGTTGTGGCCCATATATCCATATATCCATGTCCCCAAGACAATCAATCGCTACTTTTGCTTAAGTACTACACATCATAACAAATTATAATTATTTGTCTAGAACCTGCCTTCCCATATAAAATGCTAACTTCTTATCAAGAAGATAACATGACTTCTTCATATGCTGAACAGATGGCATTCTTTTATAGGATTAACCTGATTAGATGAAACCTCTGAGAATGATTTCCTTTGATTAACTCAAAATCAAATGCTTTGGGACCTTAATCGTATCACCTTTGGCAAGTCACAGGTTCTGCTTGTACTCAAGGAGAGAGGGTTATACAAGGTTGTAACTCATTGAGGGGGTCACCTTAGAATATGTTTGCTTGCTACAGACTGAACGCTTGTGTTCTCCAAAACTGTCAAAAGGTGACATCTAACCCCCAGTCAAGATATTTAGTGGTGGTGTCTCTGGGAGGTGATTAGGTCATGAGGGTGAGGCCCTCACGAATGTGATTAGTCCCTTACAAATGAGATACCAGAAAGCTCCCTTGTCCTTCCACCATGTTAAGACACAACAAGAAGACTGTCATCTATAAACCAGGAAGCAAGATTTCACCATCTTCCCATCCCCCAGAACTGTGAGAGATCAAGTTCTATCCTCTATAAGCCACTCAGTCTCTGCTATTGCTGTAGCAACAGCCCGAATAAACTAAGACAATGTTTTAATAGCTTCTCAATTTGTAAAGTAACAAAGTAATAATATATACTCTTAGGTCTATCACAGAAATTCAATGAGACAAAGTCAGCAAAATGCTGGTATATTAAAGGCTTAATAAATATTAGGTACCATAATAATTATTTACCTCATTTATCACATGTCAATTATCATTACTTAATTCTTCCTAATACCAATTTATTTTACTTCCAATAAAGTAAATGAGGCTGGAAAATAAACCTAATCATGAATATTATATTTTGCAGCTGAATAACAGAGACCCAACACACCTGACTCCAATGCTTCAAAATATATTTTGAGAGAGAAAATAGCATCCTAGCCCCACAAAGTAATGATAGGTGGGCTGATAAGTAAATGTGTGGAGTTTTCTGAGCATGTGTACACATACAGTGCATCTTAGAAAGGGCTCTATTGGAGCCATTTTTTACCTGAATAATGGTGGTAACCAAATCAATGGGAGTTGAAAGTGCTGTTGGATGCTGCTGCCTAATGGGTGCCTTCCCCTAAGGGCCTAGGTAAGCACTTCCAGATTATTCTTCCAGAGCCTTGTGCTATTTCTTGCCTCCGAATAACTGCAGAATTTCTTCATTGCCATAATAGGCATATTCTAGATTTTCATGCAGCAGTGCTGGAAGCGTAGGGAGCAGACTAGTGAGGAGGTGGAATCTGCCCATTTTATGCAGCAGGGAGTGCTGTGATGAGGCTGGATATGTATGGTCTCTAGAAACAAAGCTGGATCCTGGATTTGTTTTATCACCATCAAGCTGTGTGGCTAGACAATCATATACCTAGCTAAACCCAGGCTTCTTCATCTGCCAAATAAAAATAGCCATTCTAAATTTTAATATTGATTAAAGCATTACTTTGTATAAAATATTTTTGATTACTGGTAGCCAGTTTTGCTGTTATTGCTATTGTTATTATTATTAGTGTTACGAACTACCTAATACAGAACCTGACATGTACGTGGCTTAAGGTCAATAATGATCCCATTTATACAAAGGCCTTAATATTCAAAGCTTAGATAAAGCAAAGGGATTGGATAAGGTTAGCTTTCCTGGAAGCCAAGTTTGCCTTTAGACTCAAACTATGTGGTTCAGGATCCCTGCTAATACTTGTATGACCTGGATCCTGCCACAAACTATTTATGCCAGTTGCATCATCTGTAAAATGGTGGTAAATCACAGGGCTGCCATGAGCACTTGACAAGGTGAGTTGATGGATTTCTTACCCAACACCTAGTACTATTAAGTGCTCGGTGGGGTAAGATACTAGAGAGAAATAATAGGGGGGGGGCCGGGAAATTTAGCATCATTCCTCTGACTCCATAATCCAAAATCTTAGTATATAACTTTACATAATATACTTTTGAGGCTCTGCACCATGACTCAAGCTCCTCCTCTGTAAACCACCCAGAAAATTTGTATTTATCCTGATGTTTTCCATGCAGATTGTGGCTCATATGTCTATGCTCCCAGGGCAACCAATTGTCACTTCTGTTTAAGTACTATATGTTACACTGAACTATAATTATCTGTGTAGAATATGCCTTCCCACTGAAAATGCTAAGTTCCTGAAAAAATAACCTTTAGTTCTTCATATGCTGAACAGCTAGCACAGACCTCAACCAGCAGTAGCTGCTTAAGTAATCTAAAGTGTAAAATTAATGAAAGAATAAATGAGTGAATGAACAAAAATAAATAAATAAATAAAT
>NW_027763361.1:0-297 GCF_054177405.1 Leptonychotes weddellii
ATATGCACATCTTTGGAAGAATATAACAGAATCTAGAGTCTTTATACTGTATTATTCATGATGTCCGTGACATAATCCAAATCACATTAAAAGAAATAAGAAACATGATCCATATTCAATAAAGAGACAACTAATAAAGACTGGATCTAAAGTGATCCAGGTGTTGGAATGAGTATACTAGGATTTTAAATTTTTTTTTTATTTTTAAAGATTTTATTTATTTATTTGAGACAGAATGAAAGAGAGAGAGAGAGCACATGAGAGGGGGAGGGTCAGAGGGAGAAGCAGACTCCCCGC
>NW_027763362.1:0-297 GCF_054177405.1 Leptonychotes weddellii
CGTAGGTGTGGGTTGAATTGAGGTACTCTCAGTAGCATGTATTCAGAGGGTTTGCTGCTCAGTTGAGTTATCCTTAACTAGACTGACCTAATTCTCTGAAAATATCAGTAGTTCTGTTCCAGTGGGTGGTCCTGGAATTGGGAGAACAAGAACCAGGAAGGTAAGGCATGGGGCAGAGATCACTGTGGAAGCTATGCTCGCGGAGCCCTAGGGCGTGGTGAAATGGAAATGAAGTTGCAGCGCTGGAAACTGTTTTCTCATCCACCTTATGTATGCTGTTGAATGACCCTTGTGGTA
>NW_027763363.1:0-297 GCF_054177405.1 Leptonychotes weddellii
GAGAACAGCGTCGGGAAGATAATTGGACCCATTATAATTATACGGTAACTGCCTGTAGTATTAAATTCCTCCCCCCCCCATTTCATCTATCGAGGAAAAGGAAAACAATATAAGCAATTTCCTTGTAATAAAAGAAAGAAGAAAAGAAAAAAAGATCAACTCCAGAGGAGAACATTCCAGAAGGTCTCCAAACACAGCCGTTCTCTCCCTCCAGCCTTGAACAACCGTCTAGTGCCAAGTTCTCCTTATGTGTAACCTTAACTTGGCCTGCTTTGGTTCCACAGCCCCCCGGTCTTC
>NW_027763364.1:0-297 GCF_054177405.1 Leptonychotes weddellii
CTTGTCTCCTGCCGGTCCTCCCGTCACCCTACTGCAGCCATGCTGGCCTCTTCCCCTTTCCTGGGCCCAGGCTTGCTCCTGCCTCAGGGCCCTCCCAGGGCCTATCCCTCTGCCTGGAACTGTCTGGCCCCTCAGATGCAGGGGGCAAATACCCTCCTTCGCCCAGGTCCTCGATCTGATACCGCCTTCTCAGGGGAGTCTTTTGCCCACCCTTCCCCCCCCGACCTCTGCCGCCTGCCCTGCGTGTTCCCTTCTGCCCCTTCCCCTTCCAGGTCTGGGTCCTGGTGACAACAGGGC
>NW_027763365.1:0-297 GCF_054177405.1 Leptonychotes weddellii
CTTCTCTCTCTGCCTCTGCCCTTCCCCCCCACTCATGCTCTCTCTCTCGTTCTCACTCTCGCTCTCAAATAAATAAATTTTTTAAAAAAGAATTTGTTTGGGGCGCCTGGGTGGCTCAGTTGGTTAAGCGACTGCCTTCGGCTCAGGTCATGGTCCCGGGGTCCTGGGATCGAGTCCCGCATCGGGCTCCCTGCTCTGCGGGGAGCCTGCTTCTCCCTCTCCCACTCCCCCTGCTTGTGTTCCCTCTCTCGCTGTGTCTCTCTCTGTCAAATAAATAAATAAAATCTTTAAAAAAAA
>NW_027763366.1:0-297 GCF_054177405.1 Leptonychotes weddellii
TTTCAATCATGTGGAATTGAATGTTTGTTGAGTTTTTTTCTTTCAACACATTAAAATTTAAAATTTCATTCCACTTTTTTCTTGTCTGCATGATTTCTTTTTTTTTTGTATTTATAATATTTTATTTCTTAAGTTGGAGCAGTAGTTGCAATGATTTTTTTTTTATGTTCATCACCATACATCATTAGTTTTTTTTTTTAAAGATTTTATTTATTTATTTGACAGAGATATATAGAGAGAGAACAAGTAGGCAGAGAGGCAGGCAGAGGGAGAGGGAGAAGCAGGCCCCCTGCTGAG
>NW_027763367.1:0-297 GCF_054177405.1 Leptonychotes weddellii
TTTTTATCAAAAAAAAAAAAAAAGAAAAGAAAAGAAAGAAAAAGAAAGTACAGAAAGGAAAAAAGAAAGGAAGGAAAGGAAAGGAAAGGAAAGGAAAAGAAAAGAAAGGAAAGGAAAGGAAAAAGAAAAGAAAAGAAAAAAAAGCTTTCCCAAACACCTCAAGCTGACACATGTTTATTTCTCACAAGATCAACCATAAGTTTAAAGAAGACTTTGAAAAAGTGAGTATTTGTCTTCCCCAAGACCTTTAGAGACCTTGCCACTGATACCCCCGTACACCAGGGGATCATTGAGACC
>NW_027763368.1:0-297 GCF_054177405.1 Leptonychotes weddellii
GATCTTTCAGTGTGGTAAAAAGTATGTGCTTATTAACAGACCCGAGTGTGTTTAGTTTCTCTCCATCGTGTAAAAATAAGGAACTGTAATTGCATAAGCTTGAACTCGGGCTTGGAGTGAACATTTGCCGCTCGTCTTACCGAGCACGAGCCACATCACTTGGGGCAGACTGGGCTCACCCTCCACAAAGCTCTCAAGTCTGTTAACTGTTTTTACAGCAAGTGCATTCGGGCAAGCATCACAAAGCAAAAACTTTAAAAAAGTTAAATAGACAGGTGGCTTTTGTGTTTGTTTTTC
>NW_027763369.1:0-297 GCF_054177405.1 Leptonychotes weddellii
GTAACGTGCTAGAATTTCTATGTCCTGCTGCTGCTACCTCTGACCTCTGGCCATACTCTACTTGTCCCCTTGTCCAGCTGGTCTCGGTGGACTTCCAACTGACTATTAAGATTCCCAACAGTTTTTCTCTTTTCTAGCTTGGATGGACCCCTTGAATATTACCTCAGACCTTCTAATTAAACCCTACCTCTTTTTTTCCCATATAAACAGGGCTTCTGGCCATTTTCTTGCATGATTCAAAACTTTATATAAATGCTCTGGCAAGCTGGCTGAGTGAAAAATGTGGGTGCAGCCAAT
>NW_027763370.1:0-297 GCF_054177405.1 Leptonychotes weddellii
CCTCCGGCCACCCTAGAACTAAGGGAAGGGAACACCAACAGTTCACAGAGATCACAGTCCCGCAGGACAGGAGTCTCCCTCAGTTGACCAATGTCTTGGCGATTGACAAGGAAAAGGCATTCTTACCAATAACCTGACTTCCAGAGACCCGTAAGTCAAGATCCTGGAGCCCCAACATCACCCTCCCCTCCACGAGTGACGTGGGAAACTGAGGCAGAAGGGAAGATACAGCCGTTTCTTTATGACTGCAGCCCGTGGACAAGCACCTGAGAGAGGCCGAGTATAAGGTTCCCCCAG
>NW_027763371.1:0-4026 GCF_054177405.1 Leptonychotes weddellii
TGGAGGGGGCCTCCTTCAGAGGCTACTGGCAAGTGATAGAGCAGCAGAGCACAATATCAGAACTTTTAGAAGTCTGCTCTGCTGAGGGACGTCGCTCCAGTGGCTAAGTGGGGGGTGGAACCCTCACTGGAACAGTGTGGTCTCAGGACCCTCGGGGTCACAGGAAGACCAGGGGTGCCTGAATGCGGCAGAGCTCCCAGGTATCAGAGCGGGGAAGCCAGCTGCAGAGATGGAGCTGAGGAGTGGGCTCTCAGCTCAGGGTTGCCATGAACCATGATCCGCAGCACAGTCGGGCCACTGCTCTTCCAGCAGGGACCCAACAAGCAGCAGATCCTCCCCTTCCTACCCCAGAAGGAGCAGCTCGGGAGCACACCGCAGAATCTGCTGGGTTTGGAGACCATATGGGATCATGTGCCAGACATAGAAATGCTCAGTCACAGGCCGGGTGAGCATTGAGTGCAGTTGGAGACAGGGGAGACGGGAGTGATTGACTGCTTTTCTCTGGGGGTGCACTGAGGAGTGGGGCCCCAGGATCTTGGCTCCTCTGGGCAGAGACTGGGAGGCCACCATTTTCACTCTTGTCCTCCAAAGCTGTAGGGAAAGCTTGCAGGGAACAAAAGCTCCCGGGAGCAAAACCGAGCATTTACTTAGCCCGGCCCATGGCAAGGGCAGCGCAATTCCACCTCTGGCAAAGACATCTGAGAACCACTGCAATAAGCCCCTCCCCCAGAAGATCAGCAAGAACAGCCAGCCAAGACCAAATATACCGATCAATGAGAATGGCAGAACTCCAGCACTACGAGAATACAGCACATAAGATTCATGGCTTTTTTCTCATGATTCTTTAGTGTTTCAAAGTTAATTTTTTTTAACTTTCTTTTTCTTTTTTCTTTTTTTTTAATTTTTCTTTTTCCCTTTTTCAAAAAACATCTTATCAATCCCTTTTATTAAAAAATCTTTTATATTTTTCATTTTTAGAGTCATATTCTATCCCTTCATACTACTTAACCTTATTTTTGGTATATATATATAAGTTGTTCTCTCTTGAAAATTTTGGCACACAGTTTCTTCTAACAGACCAAAATATACCCTAAATCTCTAGTGTATGGCTTTATTCTAGTCTCCTGCCTGATCACATTCTCTTCCTTTTTTTTTTAAATCCTCTCCTTTCTTTTTTCAGCCAACTTCTTATCTTATCAATTCCTTTTATAAAATCTTTTTAATTTTCATCTTTACAATCATATTCCATCACTTCATCATATTTACCCTTACTTTTGTACATGTATGTTTTTCTTTCTTTAAAATTTTGGGAGGCACTTTCTTCTAACAGACCAAAATACACCCAAAATCTATTTTGTGGAACTGATCTATGCACAAGCCTGGTCATATTTGATCATATTCTGGTATTTTTGTTTGTTTTTATCTTTTTTTTTTCTTTTTCTTTTTTCTTTCTTTCCCTTTCTTTTCCCCTGGTTTCATGTCTCTTCTGATTTGTTTAGTGTATATTTTTCTGGGGTCATTGTTACCCTGTTAGCATTTTGTTCTCTCATTCATCTATTCTCCTCTGGACAAAATGACAAGATGGAAAAAATCACCTCAAAAAAAAGAACAAGAGTCAGTACCAACTACCAGGGACCTAATCAATATGGACATTAGTAAGATGTTGGACCTAAATTTCAGAATGACAATTTAAAGGATACTAGCTGCACTCGAAAAAAGTATGGAAGATATTAGGGAAACCCTCTCTGGAGAAATAAAAGAACAAAAATCTAAACAAGTCAAAATCAAAGAGGCTATTAATGAGGTGCAGTCAAAAATGGAGGCTTTAACTGCTAGGATAAATGAGGCAGAAGAGAGAATTCGTGATATAGAAGACCAAATGAAAGGGGCGCCTGGGTGGCTCAGTTGGTTAAGCGACTGCCTTCGGCTCAGGTCATGATCCTGGAGTCCCGGGATCGAGTCCTGCATCGGGCTCCCTGCTCAGCAGGGAGTCTGCTTCTCCCTCTCCCGCTCCCCCCTCTTGTGCTCTTTCTCTCTCTCACTCTCTCTCTCAAATAAATAAATAAAATCTTTAAAAAAAAAAAAAAGACCAAATGATGGAAAATAAAGAAGCTGAGAAAAAGAGAGATAAACAAGTACTGAATCACGAGGGCACAATTCGAGAGATAAGTGATACCATAAGACAAAACAACATTAGAATAATTGGGATCCCAGAAGAAGAAGAAAGAGAGAGAGGGCCAAAAGGTACATTGTAACAAATTATAGCAGAGAACTTCCCTAATTGGGGAAGGAAACAGGCATCAAAATCCAGGAGGCACAGAGAACCCCCCTCAAAATCAATAAAAATAGGTCAACACCCTGACATCTAAGAGTAAAACTTACGAGTCTCAGAGACAAAGAGAAAATCCTGAAAGCAGGACTGGATAAGAGATCTGTAAACTAAAATGGTAGAAATATTAGATTGACAACAGACCTATCCACAGAGACCTGGCAGGCCAGAAAGGACTGGCATGATATATTCAGAGCAGTAATGAGAAAAATATGCAGCCAAGAATACTATATCCAGCTAGGCTGTTATTGAAAATAGAAGGAGAGGTAAAAAGCTTCCAGGACAAAATAAAAACTAAAGGAATTTGCAAACACGAAACCAGCTCTATAAGAAATATTGAAAGGGGTGCTCTAAGCAAAGAGAGAGCCTAAAAGTAACATAGACCAGAAAGGAACAGAGACAATATACAGTAACAGTCACCTTACAGGCAATACAATGGCACTAAATTCATATCTTTTAACAGTTACCCTGAATGTAAATGAGCTAAACGCCCTAATCAAAAGACACAGGCTATCAGACTGGATTAAAAAACAAGACCCATTGATATGCTGTCTGCATGAGACTCATTTTAGATGCAAAGACACTCCCAGATTGAAAATGAGGAGGTGAAAAACCATTTACCAAGTTAATGGACACCAAAAGAAAGGTGGGGTGGCAATCTTTATATCAGACAAATTAGATTTTATTTTTTATTTTTATTTTTTTAAAGATTTTATTTATTTATTTGACAGAGAGAGATACAGCGAGAAAGGGAACACAAGCAGGGGGAGTGGGAGAGGGAGAAGCAGGCTTCCCATGGAGCAGGGAGCCCGATGCAGGGCTCGATCCCAGGACCCCAGAATCATGACCTGAGTCAAAGGCAGATGCTTAAAGACTAAGCCACCCAGGCGCCCCTGGACAAGTTAGATTTTAAACCAAAGAGTATAATAAGAGATGAGGAAGGACACTATATCCTACTTAAAGGGTCTATCCAACAAGAAGATCTAACAATTGTAAATATCTATGCCCCTAACATGGGAGCAGCCAATTATAGAAGCCAATTAATAACAAAAGCAAAGAAACACATCGACAACAATACAACAATAGTGGGGGACATTAACACCCCCCTCACTGAAATGGACAGATCATCTAAGCAAAAGATCAACAAGGAAATAAGGACTTTAAATGACACCTGGACCAAAAAGACTTCACAGATATATTCAGAACATTCCATCCCAAAGCAACAGAATACACATTCTTCTCTAGTGCACATGGAACATTCTCCAGAATAGATCACATCCTTAGTCACAAATCATGTCTCAACTGGTACCAAAAGATTGGGATCATTCTCTGCATATTTTCAGACCACAATGCTTTGAAACTAGAACTCAATCACAAGAGGAAAATTGGAAAGAACTCAAATACATGGAGGCTAAAGAGCATCCTACTAAAGAATGAATGGGTTAAACAGGAAATTAAAGAAGAATTTTAAAAAATTTATGGAAACAAATGAAAATGAAAACACAACTGTTCAAAATCTTTAGGATACAGCAAAGGTAATCCTAAGAGGAAAGTATATAGCAATCCAAGCCTTTCTCAAGAAAAAAGAAAGGTCTCAAATACACAACTTAACCCTACACCTAAAGGAGCTTGAGAAAGAACAGCAAATAAAGCCTAAACCCAGCAGGAGAAGAGAAATAATAAAGATCAGAGCAGAA
>NW_027763372.1:0-297 GCF_054177405.1 Leptonychotes weddellii
GTGTGTGTGTGTGTGTAGGGCGCAGAGGCTGTGTTTTCACAAACTCCAGGTGATTCCGATCTGTGATAGTTTGAGAACATAAGCTTACGGTAAGATCCTTGATGAGCAGGTCATATTCACTGGGTTTTGGTGGGCGGATGCCTGGTCTAGTTGAAAAGGCCTCTAAGGAAGACAGTTCCATTGACTCCTGTATGCCATTTCAGATACCTGTGTGTTATTACTGAGCTGGCTTCAAAAGACATAATTAAACTAAACATTTTTGTGTTTCGTAAGGGAAAAAGGAGGACATTTTTTTTT
>NW_027763373.1:0-297 GCF_054177405.1 Leptonychotes weddellii
CTCCCCCATGTACACATCAGCAGTACGGTGACAAGTACAGAGTCACTGCCACTTCTTACTCATGGATTAGAAGGGATCTACTGTATGTATTAGTCTCCGGAGGAACCAAGAGTGTCTGACAGACTGTTCTCTGGCCTTAACATTCGGCATAAACAAAGTACAGATGGGTAAGCAAGATTCAAGAGGGGGACTGGGAAAAGCAGAGAAAGTGGGAGGGGCGCGAACGGCCCAGGCTAGATGACAACAGGCAGAGCATTCTCGCCCCGGATCCCGAAAGGCACTTGTGATGGAGAGAAC
>NW_027763374.1:0-297 GCF_054177405.1 Leptonychotes weddellii
CTTACAAACAGTAGAAAAGTGGCTGCAAAGAAGTGGGAGAATTAGCGTACAGACTTTCAGTTACGAGATGAACTGTCTTGAGGACCTAAAATAATAGAGCTTCGTGACTGTGGTTGATAATATTGCACCGTCTAATTGAAAATTGCTAACAGAGTAGAACTTCAATGTTCTCACCAAAATAGGTGTTTTTTTTTTTTTTTAAGATTTTATTTATTCATTTGAGAGACAGAGAAGGAGAGAGAGAGAGCGTGCACGGGAAGGAGGGAGGGGCAGAGGGAAAAGCAGACTGAGTGTGGA
>NW_027763375.1:0-297 GCF_054177405.1 Leptonychotes weddellii
AAAAAAAAAATTCTCATTAAAGGAGAGATTTAAGATCAGACTGCCAGTAAACAGATGGGTCAAGCTTTGAACCCTGGTATAAATAAAGAAAAAAAGTGATTTTCACTACAACACTCACATGGCATCAACTTTTACTAGTGTTCTGAAAACAAAGACAAAACAAAATGAGTTTGAGAGTATGAGAAATGAGTATGAGAAAACAAAATGAAGACTACTGTATATTTAAAATGTAACAGAGGTTAATTTTGGAGGCTTATAAGGTTTTTTTTTCTTTATTTCTCATGAAAGATACACCAT
>NW_027763376.1:0-297 GCF_054177405.1 Leptonychotes weddellii
CTCAGGACCTCCCTCCTCACGTCCAGCTCCCACAGGCATCCTGCTTCCACTCCTCACCCCTCCACCCCCTCTGCCGGGCATGCTTCCACCCTGTAGGTCCTCCTGGCTCCCTAGCCACCTCCCCAAACCAGATGGTTTCCCCTGGTTTCCCTCAGGAGGCAGAGCCTGTCTGGGGCCCTCCGCAGAGGGAGAAAGTTTGGGGGAGCACACTTACACACACGCTGTCTCATACTTGCGTATATGCACATTTCTGCACTCACACAAAAGCACACACACACACACACACACACACACACA
>NW_027763377.1:0-297 GCF_054177405.1 Leptonychotes weddellii
AAAAAAAAATGAAACCTTACCCATGAACTTATCCATGAGGAATCAGCTTTTTTTTTAAGATTTTTGTTTTATTTATTTTTGAGAGAGAGTGAGCGAGTGAGAGAGAGAGAACATGAGTGGAGTGAAGGACAGAGGAAGAAGCAGACTCCCTGCTGAGCAGGGAGCCCAATGCGGGGCTCGATCCTGGGACTCCGGGATCATGACCTGAGCTGAAGGCAGACATTTAACCAAATGAGCCACCCAGGTGCCCCATGGAATCAGATTTTCTGAGGGGTCTCTTGAGTCTGGGGGTCCTCA
>NW_027763378.1:0-297 GCF_054177405.1 Leptonychotes weddellii
TGCAGTTCGCGTGCGCGCGACTCCGTCACTCAGGGTTTCCACCCCGGGGGCTGCCCTAAAGTCCTTTCCCGGCGCTACCGGTCTGTGAGTCTGTGCCTGTCCTCAGCGCACGAGGCTGTCACTCACCAGCGGTGTAGGATCCCCACGGCCAGGCACCCTCCCGCTGCCGTTTATCCTCCGATATCTGCTCGCAGAATCATGGCTCCCTGCTTCGTACCTCAAAACCAACTGCCTGCGATATTCTGTTTGTAGAGATCCAGATCTTCTTACATCTCAGGCTGGTTTCGTGGGTGCTCA
>NW_027763379.1:0-297 GCF_054177405.1 Leptonychotes weddellii
CGTAGGTGTGGGTTGAATTGAGGTACTCTCAGTAGCATGTATTCAGAGGGTTTGCTGCTCAGTTGAGTTATCCTTAACTAGACTGACCTAATTCTCTGAAAATATCAGTAGTTCTGTTCCAGTGGGTGGTCCTGGAATTGGGAGAACAAGAACCAGGAAGGTAAGGCATGGGGCAGAGATCACTGTGGAAGCTATGCTCTCGGAGCCCTAGGGCGTGGTGAAATGGAAATGAAGTTGCAGCGCTGGAAACTGTTTTCTCATCCACCTTATGTATGCTGTTGAATGACCCTTGTGGTA
>NW_027763380.1:0-297 GCF_054177405.1 Leptonychotes weddellii
ATGCACAAACAATGAATCATGGAACACTTCATCTAAAACTAATGTAATGTATGGGGATTAACATAAGAATAAAAAAAAAATAGCAAAAAAAAAAAAAAAACCCTGCAGATCAGTTAATAACGAGGGCAAGATTTCCCATTTCATGTACCACTCCTCTGAAGATTGTGAATTCAAATGTTTGGAGAGAATGTGAATTTTTAATAATAACTTCAAGGTGACTTTGATACACACCAAAGTTTAATAACAATTGACTTGCTGGGAAAACAAAACAAAACAAAAACTAAAACCTAATAAAGA
>NW_027763381.1:0-297 GCF_054177405.1 Leptonychotes weddellii
ACCTATTAGAAGGAAGGGAGAGGCATTTTTGGAAATTGTGACGTGAAGGAAAAATGAAGCAAGGTAGATTTATGTCTACAAGATAAAAACCACAAATATTTTTTTTTTTTTAAGATTTTATTTATTTTTATTTGAGAGAGAGAGAATGAGAGACAGAGAGCACGAGAGGGAAGAGGGCAGAGGGAGAAGCAGACCCCCCGCTGAGCAGGGAGCCCGATGTGGGACTCGATCCCAGGACTCCAGGATCATGACCTGAGCCGAAGGCAGTCGCTTAACCAACTGAGCCACCCAGGCGCC
>NW_027763382.1:0-13977 GCF_054177405.1 Leptonychotes weddellii
TTTTTTTTTTTTAATTTTTATCGTAGACTTACGAACAGATTACTTTTTAATTAATAGAAGATTTTTAGAGCAGTTCTAGGTTTCAGAAAAACTGAACAGAAAGAACAGAGAGTTTTCATCTTCTGCGTTTTCCAAAAGAAGAGTTAAGTCTTATTTCTATTTCTACTCAATGAAAACAAATGACCTAAGGCATGGATTTTTAGGCACTCACTGCAAGAACTGCATTTTTTTCCAAGTCAGCTATAAACAGTCTGTGATGTGTCTATTTTTTTCTTCTGTTATTCCAGTAGCAAAAATGGCAATGTGTGGACCTAGACTATAGGGTGATACAGTTGTGATCAACTGTGAGCCTGGAGTGTGAGCTGTACAGTTGTAACTAATCCTATGGGCCAAAGATAGGGACTGATAGAGTAATAATCAATCATGGACCTGTACTCTGTGCTGTGCATTTGTAATTAATTGTGGGCCAGTAGTATTGCATTGTAATCAAAGGTTTTGAAAGAAAAGAAGAAGCCAGGAAGAAGGGTCCAACATCTTATTGGACGCCTGGTGTGTGCCTATGGACTTTACCTGTTATGTTACTTAATTCTCACAGAAATACTATGAAGTGGGTATTATGATTCCTATGATGAGAACATGGAGGCTAAGGGAGGTTAAATAATTTCCCCCAAAACCCTACATGTATAAGATGTGGGATGGGTATTTGAATTGCAAAGCCTCTACTCTTTTCATACCACCATCCCTTCTACCTGTGCTTCATTGCAGAATTGCAGACCAGTAGCAGACCTTCCTAATTGATCCTAGGACATTTTTCTGTCTCCAGCGTGGCTCTGCAGTTCTTCTCTTCACTGTAAGCTAGATAGCCATTATCAATCAACTATGATTGACATATAAGGTAGGACCTATTTGTCATCCCTAATCTTAGTCCCAGTGCATAAAATTCCACTTCTTTGAATAATCCCTTGCGTTCATCATACTTTTCTTTTTCCCTTTCTTCCATGTTACTTCCAACAAACATCAGTGCTAGTTTGAACAGGTCCTTATCTGGGTCTATGAACTTTTGATACTTGTTGGTCTGTGCTATCCTAAGCACTAAAAGACTTGTAATTGCAGCGTGCCTTCCAATACTAACATTTCTTCATAACAACTTGTGTGACAAATAATTCCTCTACTCAGTCTCTTTTGAGATTGAGTATGAAAGGGGAGTGTCATAAATGAAGTCCTCTTTTAACTGCAGTTATTTTATTTAAGCTCCTGTTTTAAGGAAGAGACTTTCAACTTACTTTGTGTAAGGAGATTTATTGTACTCATATAGAAACCTGGAAATAGCTAGACCATCCAGCCTCAATCAGGCAAGAAACAGTAAATTCATGCACCAGGAAGGGCCGGAGCTGGGGGCTAAGCCAGATGACGGATGTTCATTCTTGTGCTCCACCATTATCTGGAGTCAGTTATGTTCTTGACCTTTTCTTATGTAAAGTAGAAACATCCCTTCTACTCTGTTTTTAACTGACTCTTGACTTCGGCTTTCCCTTAATTTCTGTTTTCTTTGACTTGGGCTTAGATGTGGCCTATTGCAGTTTACAGAATTTTCTGTGCAATTTTTTTTTCAGTATCTGTGGTCAATCCCTCACGTATCTTTATTTTTCTGACAATAAGAATCTAATTGACCTAACATGCAAGTACTAAAAAGAAAATGGGGCACCCGTGTGGCTCAGTTGGTTAAGCATCCAGCTCTTAGTTTCAGTTCAGGTCATGATCTCAGGGTTATGAGATTGAGCTCCACATCGGGGAGTCTGCTTGAGATTCTTTCCCTCTCCCTCCCCCCTGCCTCTCTCCCCACTAGCACTCTCTCTCCAAAATAAGTAAATAAATAAATAAAATCTTCAAAAATAAAATAAAAAGCATCCATAACCCACATATTTAAAGACAACTGCCATTATCATGTTTACACAATTCTTTTCAGTCTATTTAAAAACAAATGTGTATATAAAAAATAATTATATATAATTGAGCCCTTATTGTATATGGTTTTCCATTCTCATTTCACATTTAACCTTAATCATTGGCATTTTCCAATGACTTTAAATATTACTTAAAAATATGTCTTTTAACGGCTGTACCTTGAAAACCTTAACTTCAACCTTGTTATGAAGATTTTCTCTGCTTTCTTACACTTAGCAAGAGATATTTTGGTTCCATAAGGTGCCATCATTAATTTCACAGCAGGATAGAGAAAAGCCATTGATTTCTTCTCCTTGGTTCATCAGATTTCCTCTTAATGTCATCTTCTGCTGCTGATGAAGCTTCTCCAGCCACGGGCTGGGTCCTAGCAACACCTCATATGTTTCTGCCTTAGATGCACAACATAGGATTGGCCTGTGCCATATATGAAATATTGATGATTCCCAATAAATTCACCAGTGAGCACAGGTAGGCATATTAATTTTTAATTTAAAATCAGAGAGTGTAGAGTGAACAACATGCTGCTTTGGCAGAACAGATCAATTAGATTCTTTATACTAAGATCAGTGGCTTTTCTTTCAAGAGCATAAAGTTATGAAAACAATATATCCCTTTACATTTTAAAGCAAAAAGCATATCACAAGTTTAAGTACAAGCCATTTTGATTGTTGTACATCGCAGATATGGCATAAATAGTTTAATAACTAAAGCACTTGAAGGACACAGAAATTTGATTAACTTAATCTTATGGTCAGCTTGAGTTTGAACAAAAACCACTAAACTTGATTCAGGTAGCATTTACTAGGCACTATCCCCCAGACACTGTTGGATGCTGTTGTGTTTATCAGAATATCTTTCTCCCTGAATCCTCACAGCAATTGAATTGGGTGTTAGGATTGCCTCCACTTTATAAGTAAAGACATGACAACTGAGAAGGTGTTTGCACATAAAACTGTAAATGATAAAATTTAAATTTTATCCTATGCTTTCTCGTTCTGGGTCCCTTCATTCACTCAAGCATGTTTTCTGAGCACCTATGATATGCCAGAGATGATGCTGGATTCTGGGAATATAATTATGAACAAAGCCCATTCCTCCGGGGGTGATAGCCCATGAGGGAAACATATAAAAAAATCATTAAAAGTAAAAATTGTGAAGAAAGACAAATGCTCCATGATATCACTTACACTTAGAATCTAAAAATGCCAAATTTGTAGAGACAGAGGGTAGAATGGTGGCTACCAGGGGCTGGGGTGTGAGACAATTTGGGAAATGCCATTTAAAGGTTTCAAACCTGCAGTTAGAAGGTGAATATGTGGGCGCCTGGGTGGCTCAGTTGGTTGGGCAACTGCCTTCGGCTCAGGTCATGATCCTGGAGTCCCGGGATCGAGTCCCACATCGGGCTCCCTGCTCGGCAGGGAGTCTGCTTCTCCCTCTGACCCTCCACCCTCTCATGCTGTCTCTCTGTCATTCTCTCTCTCTCAATAAATAAATAAAAATCTTAAAAAAAAAAAAAAAAAGAAGGTGAATATATTCTGGGGATCTCATGCACAGCATTGTGATTATTAAGAATATTATATTACATCCTGAATGTGGCCAAGAGACTAGATCTTAAATGTTCTCACCACAAAAAAGAAATGATCATTATATGCTGTGAGGCAGATGTTAGCTAAAGTTATACTGGTAATCACATTGTAGCATAAAAGTGCACCAAACCAACACATTGTACACCTTAAATGTGTACAATGTTACATAGCCATTATATCTCAATAAAAATTGTGCATGGGGATGTAATGTACAGCATAGGGAATATAGTCAATAACATTTTATTAGCTTCGTAAGGTGACAGATGGTAACTAGATTTATCATGGTGATCATTTCACAATGTATGCAAATGTTAAATTACTAGGTTGTATACCTAAAATGAATATAATATTTTATGTCAATTATGCATCAATAATTTTTTAAATTGTGCTACAAAAGAAAACTATAAGATTCTATGTGATTATTAACTGTGAGAACTGACCAAATGGTTTTTTTGTTTGTTTGTTTTTGTTTTTTGTTATCTTAGAGCTACCACCCATTCTTTTACTCTTTATTGCTCTTATTTATGGGATACTTACTCTCTTGCAGGCACCATGTTAAGTTTTATGTGATTGAATTATATCAATTCTCTGAACCCTAAGAACTAAATGCTATTATCATTCCCTATCTATTCATAAGGGCACTGAGGATTAGAGAGGTAATTTACCCAGGGGTACAATGTGGGAGCTGAGATTTGAACTCCTCAGATCTGTCTGATTTCAAGACCCTTGTCGTCCCCCACAATGCTACTCAATCATTAGTGTTTCATGTTTATTTTCCTAAGATTATACATTAATGACTTTTATATTTTTTTCTTTTTCTCCCTTTCCGTTATTCATCTTACGCTCTCCCCATTCATTTACTATCTGTCCCTTTCAGAAAAACAGTTGCTGATCTCTGCTTTAGAGCTATCCCTCATAACCACTAAACCATAATGCATTTTATTTGATGTAATCTATAATATGGGAAAAATTAGAAATGATAACATGTATGTAGGTTAGAGGGTGAAAGAGTTACCCACTGATCTGTCTGTGTTGATCCACCTTTGATGCTTTCTTAAATGTTAGGTTGGCACTTAACTAACTCTTATCACCTGTGTTTGCCCTACTGTATAATGTTTCCTGCTTTCCCAGAACCTAAATTTCTGTACATCTATTTTCTAAAATTATTATGTTCTCCATATCTTGAATGTTTTCCATTAAGTGTATTTGTTATCCTGGGATAAGTGATTCATGTTTAAAGTAACTCTACTGCATGCATCATTAATAAGATAGTCAATTTTTTTTGCTATATAGCATTCAAAAACTTGAAATAATGGCTGTGCCTATATAATCTATAACATAAATCTCTGAGTTTAAATTGTATCCCGCTCCATTTTTCCCAGTCCTCTGCCCTGTTATTCTCTTGGTTTCTTCCTCATTCTTCTTCCCCCCCCCCACTTCCTCTGCTTTTATCATTTCTGTTTTTCTCAAAAGTATGCATTATATGCAAGGTAAGCTAACATTTTGAAAAATAGGTTTTCACTCTTGTTTATATTTGATTCAAGTCTGTGTGATTTTTAAAAAGAGGAATAGAGCCCTTCTATAAGCAGGGACAGTTTGTATAGTTACAGTCACCTGCCCACTTTAGGATTAGCAAACAATACAGGGTAAATGGAGACCCTATCTCTTATCCTCTTTCTCTACCATCCCCGTGGCAGTGCCTCCCTATATTACTTCAACATGCTCTTCAGGTTTCAGTGCATTATAATTGAAGATTGTCCTCAAACTGACACTGTAAATACACATGAGACCAGGTAAAAAGATGTGCATGAGTTCTTACGTGTACAAGTTGAGAATGTGCTAAGCATCAGTATAAACTTAAGCTACCCCTGCATATTCCCTGAAATACGCTAAAACTGAGAAGGTATTAAGTTCAAGTTAGAAGAGGTAATATTCGAAAGGACACCTGAGAGAAATCCATAAGACACATACGTAGGTTCACTTCTAGACTGAGACAGCCCAAGAGATAGCATTAGGTTGCTAAATATTTAAAAATATTCTTCTCTCTTGAGAATATCATAGGTTTACATAACTGAAAAAAAAATAGACATACCAACATGGCAGTTTCTTAAACTTCCTGTTGACATTCAATCTGTATATTATTCTACCATTTTTATTTTTAAAACAGCAAAAGAAATATGCTAAACTTAGGTTTCCACAATACAAATTGCAAAGCATTTTTGGATATATTTCAGGGTATTTTGGAGACTTTGATCAGTGTTTTAAAACCACTAAGATTCCCGCTAAATATCTAATTCATGTAACATTTCCAAATCTGTTTCCTCATCTATAAAAAGTAAAAGTTGGACTATTCATTGCTAAGGGCCCTTTAAGCCTTAAAACTCTACAATTCTGTCTATATAAAATCCGATAATGTTCTGTCCTTATAGTGAGCCCAGTGCCAAGCAGCAAAAATTTAAAATATGTTCTGTGAATCTGAAAAAAAAATAATGTTTTAAGGACAGCACTCACATAAGATTTTTAAACAACAACAAAAACAAAGCAAAACAACACTTGCGCCACCCCAGGAAAACCTCTTCAGATTTCTGAAATGGTATTATCTCTTTTATGTATTGTCTATAGTTCTACTTCCTAAGAAGGAAAATATATGTATATAAATATATATATATACATTTTAAAAAAAAAGATGTTCAGGAATATAAACAGAAGGGAAGCAATTTGTCCATGAAATTTAGTCCTGGGGAAAGCATGGATTTGAAAGGAGTTGCATATTATACTTTTTGTGTATGCATAATTTTGTCTGTGGAGTATTTTAATAAACACTCATAAATAGGGTGACATGTTATTCTTCATAATAATTACATATAGCATTACTCCTTGATAATATCTAGTTTTTAACTTGGCTGCCATTGCCAAGGTCATGTATAATTAAGCTGAGATTGTTAAACAATGGCCTTCACTTTTCTCATCTACCCGATTAAAAGGAGGCGATTGTTAAACACTAGAACTAGTGCCTCTGAGGAACTTTTTATCTCTTTCATACTCTGTGCGAGTATTGAAGTGAATATCTGAATGGATTCTAACAGGCAGGAAGGATTGTAATACAGGATAGTCAAAGATTATTTTGACCATGAAGGGACACTTTTTAAGAAATGCTTTTTCAATTATGACCATCTTGAATTTCCTAAATTAAGGTTGAGTTCCTTTTAGAGATTTGGAGATAATAGCGGCCTATAAACTAATTTATTACAATGCATCTGTATATAAAATTCTTTTTATTAAAGATTTATTTATTTATTTGAGAGAGAGAGAGAGAGCATGAGAGGGGGGAGGGTCAGAGGGAGAAGCAGACTCCCTGCTGAGCAGGGAGCCCGATGCGGGGACTCGATCCTGGAAGTCCAGGATCATGACCTGAGCTGAAGGCAGTCACTTAACCAACTGAACTACTCAGGCACCCCTGTACATAAAATTCTTAAGAAATCAGTATGCAAGGATTCTGCCATTCAATCAAAAGATTTTAGACACGTATTCTTTAAGATTTATTGCATGAGGTTAACATACTAGGTTTCCTTTTTCTCTGCTAAGTTTTACCTCTTTTTCTTGGCTATGCGTCAGCCTCAGCCATCATGCCTCTCACTTGTTAGTCTTTCTAGCACTGATTCAGTGTAGCTGGTTAGCTAGAAGGATCATTATCATGTCACTTTCATTAAGTAGCAGCCACCCCAGAATACCAGGACCAAGGAGGTTAAGTGTACAGAGATAAATCATTTTATAACCATAAGAAAACAGAATAGTATACAGTTGACATGGAATACTAGGAAAACAAAAACCGAGGGACAAAAAAAAAAGCTCTAAGCCCAGAGTTGTATTGAATGTTCTAGAAAATTTCCTGAAATTTTTTTTTTTAATTTGGGCATACATATGTGTATACAACCATCTGATATCTGATTGTATTATTATGTAT
The DNA here is from genome assembly GCF_054177405.1 of Leptonychotes weddellii. Lineage (NCBI taxonomy): Eukaryota > Metazoa > Chordata > Mammalia > Carnivora > Phocidae > Leptonychotes > Leptonychotes weddellii. The sequence goes on from NW_027763382.1 coordinate 7,516, forward strand.
GTAATCAATCTGGAAGGAATATTGTATATAATAAATAAGTACTCTGGAGTTACTCACAAGAAGAGTATATTCTAGAGACAGGTTTGCTGCTCTTGTCATATTCCTGCATTTTTGTTATTATCTGTTATCTGACAGGCTTAATACAGTGCCTTGCATGAGCAAGTACTTAATATAAAATGTCTGTTAAGGTAATTCACAAATGCTTAGGCACCCGTGGTTGCATACAGAATATTAAACTCTTAAAGAATCTTATTCATTCAACAAATATTTATTGTATGTACAGGCATAGTTCTTGGCATCTGTGCCACATTAGTAAACAGTAAAAAAGCAAAACCAAGCAAAACTAGGCTATTGCAGAATTTATGTTTCAGCAAACCTAAACTAACCCCGTTTCCCATCTTATGACTCTGGATTAGTCCAGATAAATAATATTTTAGGTCTAGAGAACAGCGGAAACAATTAGTTGGAGATAGGAACACCCAGCAGGACATTATGTAGTTCAGTTTGGTTGGAGCTTAAAGATAGGACAGGGGAGCAATGCACATGAAGAACTGAAAGTGTGTATTGAGACCAAAACATGGAGAGTCCAAAGAAGGGATTCCAGACAGAGTCATAACTAACTCTAACCAAAATATGGGGAACTAATTTTGGCTTTTGACACATCAAAGACACAATCTTTTTGAAGAAGCTGAATGTAAATAGAGGTAGAAAGAAACATGGGGGGAATAGAGTGGAGAGACATATACCTGTTTAGGACAGTATTGAAGTGGCCCAAGTGAGAGGTATCAAGGCCTAGAGGAGGTGACAGGCTATAGATCTATATGCACAAATATTGACCCTTGAATAAAGTGGGGGTTAGCAAAATCTTAACTATTTTATAGCCTACTATTGACCAGAAACCTTACTGATAACATAAATGATTAACAGGGGTGCCTGGGTGGAACAGTCAGTTAAGCACCTGACTCTTGGTTTTGGCTCAGGTCATAATCTCAGGGTTATGGGATCAAGCACTGTGTTAGGGTCCATGCTCAGTGCTCAGTTGGCTTAAGACTCTCTCCCTCTTCCCCGCCCCTTCCCCTGTTTCCCTCTCTCTCTCTCCCTCTGTAAAATAAATAAATAAAATCTTTTTTAAAAAAGCAATTGATAAACATATGTTGTATGTTATATGTATTATATACTGTATTTTTAGAACAATACCTAACTTTTTCTTAATTTTTTGGTATTTCTGGGCTGCATGATTTGTCTGCAGGTTTTTTCAAATTATCGCAAATCTCCAAAACTTTTATTTTGTTTTGTGTCAGTATATTTATGGAGAAAGATTGATATAGAAGTGGACCGACAGTTCAAACCATGTTGTCAAGGATCAACTGTGTGTGTACGTGTACGTGTGTGTATCCTTTTTTCACTTCAGGCATGTTGGGTTGGGTTACCAGAGTTACTAGCAGTGTAGATGGAAATGTAGGATTTAGATCTCAAAGGTTTATGGATGGAACTTTGTGACTAGGTTTTTCAAGGGGATATAAACTCCAAGTGCCTGATGCTTCTATATATGTGTCCCTGGAAATCCTAGCTATATATGTGTATATATATATATATACACACATATGTATATAATATAAAATATAGTATAGTTTTATATATAAAATAGTATATAATATATGTATATATAATATTTACATATAAATAATATAATATATAAAATATAAATCTATAAAATCTTATTTACATATAATCTTGTTTATATAATGCTTTTCCCTATATTATTTTAAAGTCTCAATATATTAAGTAGTGTCACATAATAGAGGCTCAGGGACACCTCTGGCTGGAAGGAGGGCTAAGGGACTTATCTTCCATAATAAGCACACTATTTTTACTTTAACTTTACTAAAGATTAAGGAAAAAAAATCTAGAGATGCTTTCATCCACACTTTCCATGAGATTGAGAAGATGCCTATTATGCATTGGTGCTCTTGGGTATCTCAATAAATCTTAGCTAGAGGGAATAGACTAGAAAGAGGATAAAGTAATAAGTCATTTACACATTTTAACTATGAAAAGGTGATGTTTTGTATTTTGTGGGTGGCATAGTGAACTTTTTTTTTTCAATGTTTAGAAAAAATTATGAGGTAGCTTTGTTTTGTCTCCCTTTATCATGGTTTCAGAGTAACGCTGTCTGAGGTGAATATTCTATGAGATTATGTTCAATAGGAGAATAACAGGGTTTAGCTAGGAGTGCCAACCCAGATAACAGGGGCTGCTTTTTCATTCCTTTCTTAAAGCTAAAAGTGAAGTGAAAACAAGAATTCAGAGTTAAGCAAACATGGAAATTGGCTTTCATCCAGAAGATTTCCACCAATATTTCACCAACTGGTAGCTGCACTTCCAATTTGATCGTCAGGTAGAGTAAAAAACATGACAGGAAAAAAGATTAGGGCCTTCTCAAGAATTTCTGTCTAATCTGAGACATATAATGTGACATCAAAGAGGAAACATGTTTCATGATTTGCTCCCACAGCCCTTTCCAGAAGGAGATGACCAGGAAACTCATTTGTCTCCATGTTGACATTGGGTGGAGGGAAGAGGACTTCCCTGAGAATTTGTGCACTCAACCCAGTCCTCACGTTTGCTTGCAGCCCCAGTTCATACTGGGCATGAGTCACTGCAAAAAACAGCAGTAACAACACACCTCAAGCTACAGCTTTAGCTTGAAGTGAAGTGGTTCTTGGTTGGCAGTGCTTCCAATGCTCCCAGCAAAAGCAAATTTAAATCACTCTTGAGGTAATTGAACTGCACCTAAATATTTAAAAGTTCCAAAGTTCATGTCAAAAATAAAATGCACAAGGAAATAAGGATCCATGGGTGAGAGCCAGCACCAACAACTGTAAATCAGTTATTAAATATTTATGGATCAATGTTAGTGAAACTTAAAGTTAGATCAATCAAGGAACTTAGGACTCATGTCACAATAAACCATAGGGTACATAGCACAGGGTCTCCTTCATATTCTAACCTCTGCCTCACTATTCAGAAGCCTCATTTCTTTTCTGTAGATGTAACAGTAGATACAGTTCACGGAGTTCTCCAAATATTTTCTCATTGGTTTTCCTCTACAGACTTACATATCACATTTGTCATACTATTTTGTAAATCTGATTACATGTCTTTAGTCCTGGTTGAACTGTGAGCTCTGATGGTAAGGGAAAGGAAAAGTCTTATTAATTATTCTTTAATTCCCACCATTACCAATTAGTACTGAATACAATATACAATTTGTATTAAAACCCTAAGGTTTGTCAAAATAAGTTGAATTCAGAGGGAGGGAAAAGATGGCAGAGGAGTAGGGGACCCTATTCCAACCGGTCCCCGGAATTGAGCTGGATATCTACCAGACCACTCTGAACACCCACGAAATCAGCCTGAGATGTAAGAAGATAGATCTGGATCCCTACGAACAGAATATTGCAGGCGGTTGGTTTCGAGGTATGAAACGGGGAGCCATGATTCTGCAGGCAGATATTGGAGGATAAATGGAAGGGGGAGGGAGCCGAGCCATTGGGATCCTACACCGCCGGTGAATGATAGCCTCCCACGCTGGGGACAGGAAACAGACTCGCAGACCACGGGGAAAGGACTTTAAGGCAGCCCCCCAGTCAGAAACCAGGAGCGGCGGTGCTGTGCCTACGAACTGGGGGCGGCTGGCGGTTTTAGAAGCACAAAGGGCAGAGACGTGCCCCGACCTGCAAGTGAGGACTGGGAGCGCTTCTTAGGGGCACACAACCCAGGATGCTGCAGTTTATAGCAGCACAGACAGAAATGGCAATAGTGTGGCCTGGAGAGCTCATTGAAGAACAGACTGCAATCTCTCTCCTCTGAGGCAGAGAGTTGGAAATGATCTCTTGTGCTCTGACCCTCAGGAGAGACACGGAAAGCAGCCAGGGAAACCACCAGGGAACAAAAGCCCCAAAAATCGGTTTCCACTGAGACCATCCCCCACCACAGGGGGCAGGGCAACCCTGCCCAAACAGGGTTACCTGAGTAAAAGCAGAGCAGACCCCTCCCCCAGAAGACAGGCTGGGAAAACAAGAGGCAACAACCCTAAGGTCCCAAGAAAACAGGTGCATCTTGCTTGGGTTGTGGTTAATAATTTGGACTCTATACATTCCCTCAACCACCCCTCAACAGAATGACTAGAGGAGGAACCCCCGAAATAGAAAAGACTCAGAGACTATGACTTATGCCACAGATTTACAAATGGACTCAGATATAACCAAGATGTCAGAGATGCATAACAACTGTGAAGACGATAGTGAGAATGGAGAAATCTATTAATGGCAACATAGAGTCTCTAAGGGCAGAAATGAAAGCTGAATTGGCAGAATTTAAAAATGCTATCAGTGAGATCCAATCTAATCTAGATAATCTAACAGCTAGGGTAAGTGAGGCAGAAGAACGAATGAGTGATTTAGAGGACCAATTAATAGACAAGAAGGGAAAAGAGGAGGCCAGGGAAAAACAACTCAGAATCGATGAAAATAGAATCAGAGAAATAAGTGACACCATGAAACATTCCAATATCAAAATTATTGGAATCCCTGAGGGGGTGGAGAGAGAGAGAGAGAGAGAACTAGACGATATATTTGAGCAAATTGTAGCTGAGAACTTCCCTATTCTGGGGAATGAAACAAACATTCGTGTCCTAGAGGCAGAGAGGACCCCTCCCAAGATCAAGGAAAACAGGCCAACACCCCAGCATATAATAGTAAAACTTGCAAATCTTAGAACCAAGGAAACCATCTTAAGGGCAGTTAGGGGGGAAGAGATTCCTTACGTACAGAAGGAGGAACATCAGAATACGTCAGACTTATCCACAGAGACCTGGGAAGCCAGAAAGGCCTGGCACGACATATTCAGGGTACTAAACGAGAAGAACATGCAGCCAAGAATACTTTATCTGGCAAGGCTGTCATTTAGAATGGATGGAAAGATGCAGAGCTTCCAAGACCGGCAGAAACTGAAAGAATATGTGACCACTAAGCCAGCCCTGCAAGAAATATTAAGGGGGGGTTCTATAAAAGGAGAAAGACCCCAAGAGTGATATAGAACAGAAATTTACAGGGACAATCTATAAAAACAAGGTCTTCACAGGCAACATGATGAAAATATATTCATATCTTTCAATAATCACTCTCAATGTGAATGGCCTAAACGCTCCCATAAAATGGCACAGGGTTGCAGATTGGATAAAAAGACAGGACCCATCCATATGCTGTCTACAAGAGACTCATTTTGAACCTAAAGATACATCCAGACAAAGTGAAGGGATGGAGATCCATCTTCCATGCCAACGGACCTCAAAAGAAAGCTGGGGTAGCAATTCTTCTATCAGACAAATTAGATTTTAAACGAAAGACTGTAATTAGAGACACAGAAGGACACTATCATTCTTTAACGGTCTATCCAACAAGAAGATCTAACAATTGTAAATATCTATGTGCCCAATAAGGGAGCAACCATCTACATAAGCCAACTCTTAGCCAAAATAAAGAGCCATATTGATAACAATACATTAATTGTAGGAGACCTCAATACTCCACTGTCAGCAATGGACAGATCATCTAAGCAGAAAATCAACAAAGAAACAAGAGCTCTGAACACACTGGACCAGATGGACCTCATAGATATATACAGAACATTCCACCCTAAAACAACAGAATAATCATTCTTCTCGAGTGCACATGGAAATTTCTCCAGAATAGACCACATACTGGGTCACAAATCAGGTCTCAACCGATACCAAAAGATTGAGATTATTCCCTGCATATTCTCAGACCATAATGCTTTAAAACTGGAACTCTATCATAAGAAAAATTTGGCAGAAATTCAAACACTTGGAAGCTAAAGACCATTCTGCTCAAGAATGTTTGGGTCAACCAGGAAATCAAAGAAGAACTTAAACAATTCATGGAAACCAATGAGAATGAAAACACATCTGTCCAAAACCTATGGGATACTGCAAAGGCGGTCCTATGGGGAAAATACATAGCCATCCAAGCCTCTGTCAAAAAAACAGAAAAATCCTGAATTCACCAATTAACTTTACACCTCAAAGAACTAGAGAAAAAACAATAAACGATGCGAAGCCATGCATTAGAAAAGAAATAATTAAGATTAGAGCAGAGATCAATGAATTAGAAACCAGAAACACAGTAATCAGATCAACAAAACTAGAAGCTGGTTCTTGGAAAGAATTAATAAGATTGATAAACCACTGGCCAGACTTATACAAAAGAAAAGAGAAAGGACCCAAATTAATAAAATTATGAATGAAAGGGGAGAGATCATGACTAGCACCAAGGAAATAGAAACAATTATTAGAAATTATTATCAACAACTATATGCCAATAAATTGAGCAACCGGGAAGAAATGGATGCCTTCCTGGAAACCTATAAACTGCCAAGACT
>NW_027763383.1:0-4026 GCF_054177405.1 Leptonychotes weddellii
TTTTTTTAAAGATTTTATTTATTTATTTGAGACAGAGAGAATGAGAGAGAGAGAGCACATGAGAGGGGGGAGGGTCAGAGGGAGAAGCAGGCTCCCTGCCGAGCAGGGAGCCCGATGCGGGACTCGATCCAGGGACTCCAGGATCATGACCTGAGCCGAAGGCAGTCGCTTAACCAACTGAGCCACCCAGGCGCCCCATATACTATTTTTTAAAAAAATATTTAATCTCTATACCCAACATGGGGCTCAAACTCATGACCCTGAGATCAAGAGTTGCATGCTCCTCCAGCTGAGCCAGCCAGGCACCCCAATATACTATTTATTTTTATTATTATCACTGGATGAAATTTATCTCCTGAGAAAATGTGAAACCAAATTCATAGATTTTTTTCCCCCAATAATATATTGCTAAAATATATTTGCGTGAAAACACTATCTGTGGTACAGTGACCTTGGAATTCTCTTGACTAGATTTGAATCCCAGTTGTGTGCTTCAGAAGGAACAGAATTCACTACAGACCTAGTTGAGGATCTGCTCACCAAGATGTCGGAAGGGTCAAAACAACAGATAAGAGATACTACAGTAGTTGGGAAGAGGGGCCATGAAGCATAAAGAGTGCAGCTACTGGGGAGGAAATACTCAAACCTCTCTCTCCTCCCACCTTTTTATCTCCTACTGGTGCCTCCAATTGGCCAAACCTAACTGGATATCAGCAGAAAAGAGAGAGCCAGGAGATGAAATCTGCATGCGTGAGCCTCTCAGGACACAGAGAAGGGCTGAGAACAGATCCGAACATGGAAGTTAGAAAATAACCATAGGCATGGTCCTTAGCCTCATTTAAAAATAGAGCTAATGCCTGCCTCTCCAGTTATTGTGAATGTTCGGTGTCAAAGATGTTTAACAAATGGTCATTCTTTCACTCTTCTATTTCTTAAGACATCTTTTAATAGTACTCAGCTGTCTGTACATTCTTATCTAGGCTTAATTCTGTCTTCAGATCCTACCTCAGTGACGTTTCTCCAATCTCAGTTCAGTTCTTGGTCATCTCTGTCTTTGTCATGATTTGTTTTTTGTTTTGGGTTTTTGTTTTGTTTTGTTTTTGCTTAAGTCATTATTAGCTACCTGTCTCTATAAATGCCTATGTGAGTTCTACTGCCTGTTTGCTGTTGGATCCATTCCTGGCTTGTCTCCCTCTTGGCTAAACATTGCAGGGAACCACATTTCCCAGAGTCTGCTGCTTTCTGGCTCCTGGATAGGTTTAGCCCATGGAAGGCATTAGTGCAAGGCTGGAGGGCTGGAGGAAGAGAGAAGACAAGGTGTTTCTCATGCTCTCTCGCTCTCTTTTTTTTCTTTCTTCTTTCTCTGCTGTCTCTGGCAGCAGCCGAGTCTCTCCTGTGGCTCTAACTGCTCCTTAGGTGGCCCCAGCACCATCTCCCACCAGTCAGGGCGGTGGGAGTGCAGACTCTGGGTGTATCATCTCTTGTTGCCCCTCCAGCCCGACCAGTGCTACTGGTTTCTCATTGTTGCGAAATTCTGGTTGCCTCACTGATTCCTGTTTTGCTTCCCATCACCCAGGTAACCAATTTCCTATATTAAATTCAGCCTGTTTAAAACACCTAGAGTGGTTTCAGTTTTCCTGGCTGGATCACGTCAAATGTGATATCCCTGTTTTTCCCCAAACTGACTGTAAACCTCTCAAAAGCATGATGTACCTACCTAATTATCTGTTACACACTTACAATGCTTAGCCCAATAAAAGCATCATGTTTAGCCAGCTTTTGACCAGGAGAGCCAGGGAGGCTTTTAGGAAGTGTTCGGTTGATGGAGCTGAGTGGGTTACATAAGCCTGGTGTGCTCTGTGAACGTTAGGATTTTCCCTCTTACCAGTATTTCTGGCTCTCTTTAAATTTTATTTTATTTTATTTTATATTATTACTTTTTACCTACTATTCTTTAGCTGTAATACGGTGGTTAGGTCTTAGATTACTGATGCGATTCCTTCTGGTGAAAAATTGAGCAAATACTGTTTTTGAATAGATACTTAAATCAACTTGACTTCAGCTGATTTGTGGGGAAAGATCATGTTCTTAATCCAGTTTGTCAGCCTGCCCAGCCAAAGCACTGTGTCTCTGTCTTGTTCATTTGCATAACATTAAGTTATTTATCCAAGTAGGAATTACTCGGGGTTTGTGTACTGTGTGAAGATATTCTTTGGGAACCATAGGAAGGTATGTACTAGTACTTTTTAAAAAATTGTCTTGCAAATACAATAAAGAAGTACATTTTTACATTTTAGAGATGACCTTGACAGGGAACTTCAGGCAATTGCTGTTTCAAAACTACTGAAAAGGAGCTCTGGTCAAGTGATATTCCTGGGATATATCACTTCAGCTCCTGGTTCCAGAGATTATATACAGCTCACCGAACACGGCAATGTGAAGGTAACATAATCTTAATAGGATTTCTGATTTCTTAAGTAAAATGTTTCTTCTTCATGTTAAAAAAAACCCCAATGCAACAATTTAATATGTATTTTGATTATAGACTGCTGCATAGAAAACCAAGAGACATACTGGCTTTAAGCAACAGCAACCGTCAATGGCTCCTGGATCTGCAATTTGGACAGGGCCGGGAGGGGATAGCTCATCTCTGCTTCACACAGCTGGGTGGCTCAGCCGGGGGCTGGAGGATCCACTTTGCAGATGCTTCCCAGGTGGCCAGCTGGTGCCGGTTGTTGACCAGGAGCTCAGCTGGGGCTTTGGGTGCAGGGTCCTGGTTTCTCTCCATGGGCTAACTTGGGCTTCCTCCCTGCAGATGGCTGGGTTCTCAGCGTGTGTCCCACAGAGAACCAGGACAAAGTTGTATTGCCTTGTATGGCCTAGCCTTGTGAGTTAGAGTGTGCCCTGTGCTATCGCGTGAAGCCTGCTCACATTCAAGAGGGAGAAACAGAAATCCCATCTCTCCATGGGAGGAGTATCAAAGTCACATTATAAGAATACCATATGGAAAGTGAGTTATTGTAGCCAAGTTTAGGAAATATAATCTGCTACCTTATGCAACTTAATTATGATGTTTGAGAGTAAAGGATAGAATGAAATATACAGAGAGGCTGGCTGACCAGCCATATAGGGCCTCACTAACGGAATTACTCCTTACCTGTTCGGATGCAAAACCTCAATTTGTCAGCGTCCCCAGATATGATCATGCTCTGGGGAACTGACACACAAATCAAATCCTTGAGCCATATGTGCACTGGAATGCTAAATGCATTAACTGATAAGAAGAAATATAATTGTACTAGTTCATTATGCCCTAAGTGGATTTCTTGGCCCTTTACCTTTTGTTCTCAACTTCATGTCTTGAGATATTTGCGGAGAAAAAGCCTTACCCCTTTTACCACGTGCTTGGAAGAACAGATGAGAAAGAGCATGGCGTGATGAGGGTTCCCACTGTGGCTTAAATAGGAGAGAAATGAATTCCTTTATGTAAAGGTCTGGGCAGGTACTCCAGTATTGGTGCCCTCCGTGGTGTCAGGAATGTGCTCCTCTGTCCTGGGCGTCACTTCACAGAGCCTCCATTCCCAAGTTTGCCACATGGTCCACGATGGCAGCATCCATGCTCTAGTTAGCAAGACAGAGGAAGGGATAAAGAAGGGGCCAAGAGCACAGGCAAGTTCTCTCTAAAGGCAGATGCCAGGAAACAGACCTCCAACACGGGTACTTACATTTCATTGACTGGAATTTAGTCACATGGCCACACCTGGATGTACAGAAGGTCGGGACTTCACTGTGAAATCTTGATATGCACACAGCTAAAAATACTACAACTTGGGGCGCCTGGGTGGCTCAGTTGGTTAAGCGACTGCCTTCGGCTCAGGTCATGATCCTGGAGTCCCGGGATCGAGTCCCGCATCGGGCTCCCTGCTCGGCAGGGAGTCTGCTTCTCCCTCTGACCCTCCTCCCTCTCATGCTCTCTGTCTCTCATTCTCTCTGTCTCAAATAAATAAATAAAATCTTTAAAAAAAA
>NW_027763384.1:0-297 GCF_054177405.1 Leptonychotes weddellii
AGAATAATGAAAAAACAAAAAAGATTAAAAATTACTTAGTGTAAAATGCTTAGTGCATGAGTGTATATGTATGTGTGTGTGCATGTGTTACATTTTCATTTTTTCTTGCAGTGTTTTCAAATGTGTAGTCTTAATTTGGGGTATTAATACAAGAGAGATTACAAGAAAAGATTCTTAATTCCTCTTTAATTGAATTATCTCTTGTTTAGTCTATTATTCTATTAAGTTTACACAAAAAAATAACTGAGAAAGTGAATGTTTACTAATTCAGGACTTTGCATTTCATCTCTAGTTATC
>NW_027763385.1:0-297 GCF_054177405.1 Leptonychotes weddellii
AGTTTAAGAAAGGTGCCAGAAAGGCACAAATAAGACAAATAGAAGAAAGAGTGGATCCAGTAATGTTGTCTAAAGCCTCAGTAACAGGAAAACAGAAAAAAAGTACTGATCCAGTTTTGTAATCATTCTATGTTGTTTTTTCTCATGGCATTTCAAAAACTAGCCATCTCAAAAGAAATGAAAAAGAAAGAAAAAAAAAATCTAATCTCTAAAATTTGATTTTTTAAAAATTGCATTTCTTTTTTTAATTATTATGTTATGTTAATCACCATACATTACATCATTAGTTTTTGATGT
>NW_027763386.1:0-297 GCF_054177405.1 Leptonychotes weddellii
TGTTTTTCAGAGTCCATCGTCTCTCATGGTTTGTCTCCCCCTCCGATTTCCCCCGCTTCATTCTTCCCCTCCCGCTACCTTCTTCTTCTTTTTTTTTCCTTAACATATATTGCATTATTTGTTTCAGAGGTACAGATCTGAGATTCAACAGTCTTGCACAATTCACAGCGCTTACCAGAGCACATAACCTCCCCAGTGAAGGACCTATTATTTTTAAATGTTGGCATTAAAGCTGAGCCTGGAAGATCCTCCTCACTTTCAGCCAGAAGCTGAGTGAGCATTTTTGAATCCCAGTGA
>NW_027763387.1:0-297 GCF_054177405.1 Leptonychotes weddellii
AAAAAAAAAATTCTCATTAAAGGAGAGATTTAAGATCAGACTGCCAGTAAACAGATGGGTCAAGCTTTGAACCCTGGTATAAATAAGGAAAAAGAGTTATTTTCACTACAACACTCACATGGCATCAACTTTTACTAGTGTTCTGAAAACAAAGACAAAACAAAATGAGTTTGAGAGTATGAGAAATGAGTATGAGAAAACAAAATGAAGACTACTGTATATTTAAAATGTAACAGAGGTTAATTTTGGAGGCTTATAAGGTTTTTTTTTCTTTATTTCTCATGAAAGATACACCAT
>NW_027763388.1:0-297 GCF_054177405.1 Leptonychotes weddellii
CTCTCTCTGTCAAATAAATAGATAAAATCTTTAAAAAAAAAAACAAAAACAAGTGCACCTGCAGTCTGTGAATTTTAATTTATTAGAGCCTCCTTCAGTGATGTGAGGTGGTTATGACAAGGCACATTTCGGAAAAGAAGTTCTGGGCCAAGGCAAATGGTCCACGACTACAGTTCTCTGAAGGTCTGGCTTAACCCAGGGAGGACTTTCAGATTGTCTAGGAAGTGATCAGTTGCATGTCCTTTATGTATTCCGTTAGGATCATTTCCTTCATCTAGGCTTTTTGATAGAAGATGA
>NW_027763389.1:0-297 GCF_054177405.1 Leptonychotes weddellii
GCTGTCCATTCTCTTGGGCATATACCCAGAAGAGGAACTGATGAATCATGTGGTAGTTCTACGTTTAATTTTTTCAGGAGCTACCATTTTCCACAGTGGCGGCACAATTTTATATTCCCATGAGCGGTGCACAAATGTTCTAATTTCTCCACATCCTTGCTAACTCCTGCTCCTCCTCCTCCTGCTCCTCCTGCTCCTCATCCTCCTGCTTCTCCTCCTGCTCCTGCTCCTGCTTGTCCTCCTCCTGCTGCTCCTCCTGCTCCTGCTCCTCCTGCTCCTCCTGCTCCTCCTGCTCCT
>NW_027763390.1:0-297 GCF_054177405.1 Leptonychotes weddellii
GAGTTCTCCATGGCCAGTCCTAAACAGTGGCTGGGTGTCAGTGGGAAGAAATGAAGGCATCTCAGAGGTCTGAATGGAAGAGAAGCTCAAAAGAGGAATCGAGTTGCTCTTTTCCTGTTCCTGGGGGGCCTTCGAGGTAGTTGCAGCCAGCGGGGCAAGAACCCGTGCCCCACCCTCACCCTAATGGAATGATCTGTGCTCCTGGAGGTACGTATGCAGAGAGCGCGTTCTGCTTCGTTTCTCTGAGGTTCCACTTGAACTCCCATTCTGTGATATGTCTCGGCAACGGAAAATCTT
>NW_027763391.1:0-297 GCF_054177405.1 Leptonychotes weddellii
AAAAAAGGAAACCTTGCGCACTATTGGTGGGAATACAAACTGGTGTACCATGGAGGACAGTATGGAGGTTCCTCAAAAAATTGAAAATATGATTGCTATATGATTCAGTAATCACACTACTGGGTATTTACCTAAAGAATAAAAAGACATTAATTCAAAAGGATAAAATCACTCCTATGTTTATTGCAGCATTGTTTATCATAGCCAAATTATGGAAACAGTCCAAGGATTCATCAATAGATGAATGGATAAAGAAGTGGTATATGAATACAATGGAATATTACCTAGCCATAAAAA
>NW_027763392.1:0-297 GCF_054177405.1 Leptonychotes weddellii
TGCCTGCTCTTTGTACGTGCTGTCCCTTCTGCCTTGCATGCTCTTCCCACCTTCTAGTTTAGTTCATTCTATCTGTTTTTTAAAACTAAGTCCAAATGTTGGGCGCCTGGGTGGCTCAGTTGGTTAAGCGACTGCCTTCGGCTCAGGTCATGATCCTGGAGTCCCGGGATCGAGTCCCGCATCGGGCTCCCTGCTCGGCAGGGAGCCTGCTTCTCCCTCTGACCCTCCCCCCTCTCATGTGCTCTCTGTCTCTCTCATTCTCTCTGTCTCAAATAAATAAATAAAATCTTTAAAAAA
>NW_027763393.1:0-297 GCF_054177405.1 Leptonychotes weddellii
ATGTGGCTACATAATCTTTCTAATTACCATTTTAATGACTTCATAATACTCCTTCCAGTTCACATATTGTAATTTATTTAACCACTCCCTATTGTTGGACATTTTTTATTGTTTCCAGACTTTTACTAATATAGAAAACGGTGCATACAATATCTGTTGTTTTCTTCTTTTTGAATGAGTTTTTTAGATGGTGGGGCGAATCAAAGAGTGGGATTGATTTCACAGCTCTCGATAAACTTTGTTCTGCCGATTTTCCATAAGCAGCAATGCCACTGGCAGGGTATTAAGATACTCATT
>NW_027763394.1:0-4026 GCF_054177405.1 Leptonychotes weddellii
TTTCTGAGCCGAAATCAAGAGTCAGACGCTTAACCAACTGAGCCACCCAGGCGCCCCCATTTAAATTGTTTCTAAGGGGCGCCTGGGTGGCTCAGTTGGTTGAGCGACTGCCTTCGGCTCAGGTCATGATCCTGGAGTCCCAGGATCGAGTCCCACATCGGGCTCCCTGCTCGGCAGGGAGTCTGCTTCTCCCTCTGACCCTCCCCCCTCTCATGTGCTCTCTCTCAAATAAATAAATAAAATCTTTAAATTGTTTCTAAGAAGACCATTAAAAAAAAAAAAAAGACCATGAAATGATTCTAAAACAATTAAGAACATAACATTCAAAGGTAAAGAAACACTTTTGAAATTATGGATTGCAAAAAAAAAAAGATTTTAGGTAGATTTCACAGCTTCTAAATTTTTCTTTAATGGAGTCACAGAAGCAAAAGAGAAAAGGTAAAACAAAAGACTAAAATACTAAGGAAGCTTGGTGGCGCCTGGGTGGCTCAGTCGTTAAGCATCTGCCTTTGGCTCAGGTCATGATCCCCGGGTCCTGGGATTGAGCCCCGCATTGGGCTCCCTGCTCCGCCGGAAGCCTGCTTCTCCCTCTCCCACTCCCCCTGCTTGTGTTCCCTCTCTCGCTGTGTCTGTGAAATAAACAAAATCTTTAAAAAATAAAAAAATAAAATACTAAGGAAGCTTGATAAGAGGCAGATAAAAAGGAAGCTCAGTGAGATAAGCATATTGAAGTAAACATGAGAAAAGTTTTATTTTGTTTTGTTTTTTTAAGACCTTATTTTTTTTTTTAAGTAACCTCTACACCCAGCAGAGGGCTCGAACCTACAACCCCGGGATCAAGAGTCACATGCTCCACCAACCAATCTTTTTTTTTTTTTTTTTAGATTTTATTTCTTTATTTGAGAGACAGAGAAAGAGGGAGAGACAGCATGAGCAGGGGGAGAGCCGGGGGAGAAGCAGGCTCTCCACCAAGCAAGGAGCCTGATGCGGGGCTCGATCCCAGGACCCTGGGATTACGACCCGAGCCAAAGGCAGATGCCTAACCGACTGAGCCACCCAGGCACCCCTCCACCGACCAATCTTAAAAATAAAATCTTAAAAAAGAAAAAAAGCACCATCTATCTACAGCTTCTAATGACAGAAGATTACAAGCCAAGAACTCTATGCCCAGCCAGTTAACCATTCACATATGAAAAAGGAGTCCATTATGCTCTAGATGCCTCACTAAAATAAATACCTTATCATTGGCCCTCAGCTAAGGAAAGCAGCCCAGTGCAATTCTTCACATTTTTAAGTACTTGTGCCCACAATGTAACCCCATGATCCTGTCCTCCTTTGATTTTATCAAGGCTGATTCTCAGGTCCAAAGGCAGTCAATCAGTAGACTACACAGCAGCTTAGCAAATGTCCTGAAGAAAAAACTGTGCCAAAAGTAAACATTTATAAGGGGCAGTGACTAACCAAATCAGTCAGCAACTTACTTAGGGGAAAGAAATGTAACTCACAGACACAAGTCTGAGAGTTGGGAGTAAGGCCAAATTACAGGAGAAAAAAAAAATCAAGGAGAAGAACAAAACACTGTCTCTGCTCCATTTTAACAAATTCCTGAAGCTTAAGGGGTAACAAGATAGCCTGTTTATTAGAATTGCATTCATTCCTGAACAACCTTTTAGTTCCCAAACTCTAAGTTCTACTTGGAGGGACTGATTTCTGTTTTTCCTAGGAAACCTAGTTGTGTGGCTTTGCTGGTTTTTATGAAGCTAGGTTGCACATTTGACAGTTATCTTCATATCTTTACTTCTACATGTATCATCAAAGGTGAGGGAAAAAATAGTACATTTAAGAAATCACTGGTAGTTTGGGGTGCCTGGGTGGCTCAGTCATCAAGCGTCTGCCTTCGGCTCAGGTCATGATCCCAGGGTCCTGGGATCGAGCCCCGCATTAGGCTCCCTGCTCAGCGGGAAGCCTGCTTCTCCCTCTCCCCTCCCTCTGCTTGTGTTCCTTCTCTCGCTGTGTCTCGATCTGTCAAATAAACAAATAAAATCTTAAAAAAAAAAAAAAAAATCACTGGAAGTTTGATTATAATCAGAACTTAAAGAGTGAGGATAGGAAATGGCGAAAGTTGAGGAGAAAGCCAGGGAAAGCCATGAAGGGTCTTGTAAACCAGGTTAGGAATCTGAGGGATTTTAAGTAGGGTAGGGCCCTGATCAGATTTACATTTTGGAAAATTTATTCTGGCTTCAGTGTAGAGAATAAACTGGAGGAAGGCAAGCTGACCAGTAAGAAGGCTGTTGCAGAATCCCAAGTTAGAGAGGATAGCAGCCTGTACCTAGGCAGTGAGAACTTGAAGAAAATGAAGCTAAGAAGGAAAAGGTGATGAAGTTCTTGACAGGAAAGCCAAAGACTGGGAGAGCTGAGCAACTGCTACAACTCATGGCTGACATGTCCTTATAGAACTGGAGATGCACTGAATGCCAGCCACCCTATACCCCAAGGTAAAGTACAGCATAAGGAAAGCAAACAGTAATTATCTCAAGGGGAGAGTGGAGCAAATACACAGCTTCTCCTCCAATACCTTGCTTGCAGTAGCAAGCACTAAACTTAAACTTCTAATGAGAAGGGGCAGGGGGGAAGATGTTGTTTATCCTAACAAAATTTATAATGTTTACTGATTGGTTGTTTAAATTATATGCACATATAACTTTTATAAAAACGTAAAAGAAAAAAAAGCAACATCTAGGAGAAAAGAAAAAGGCAGGAAAAAAAGATTATAAAGAGAAAATACTGGGCGCCTGGGTGGCTCAGATGGTTAAGCGTCTGCCTTCGGCTCAGGTCATGATCCCGGGGTCCTGGGATCGAGCCCCACATCGGGCTCCTGGCTCAGCGGGAAGACTGCTTCTCCCTCTCCCTCTGCCTCTCCCCCTGCTCATGCACACACTCTCTCTGTACCTCTGTGTCTCAAATGAATAAATAAACTCTTAAAAAAAAAAAAAAAAGAAAATATTTAGGGGCACCTAGGGTGCTCAGTCAGTTGAGCGTCCAACTCTTGGCTTCAGCTTAGGTCATTATCTCAGGGTCCTGAGATCGAGCCCTGCATCAGGCTGTGCACTCAGCGTGGAGTCTGCTGTCCTTCTCCCTTTGCTCCTGCCCTGCTCTCTCTCTCATAAATAAATAAAATCTTTTTAAAAAGAGAGAGAGAGAGAGAGAAAACCTCCAGCTTAATAGTTGTAGTTAGTCCTAGAATCAGACTACAGAGGTTGGAACCCAAGCTACTTCCATTTATTACTGTGTGATCTTGGGCAAGTTAATTACTTAATCTGTCTGGGCCTCATGTCTCATTTCCTTTAAAATAAAGATAACAAGTATTTGAAAACTGAGTTAATAAATGTCAAGCATTTAGAACAGATTCTGGCATAGAATAGGCAGTCAAGGGCGCCTGGGTGGCTCAGTCGTTAAGCGTCTGCCTTGGGCTCAGGTCATGATCCCAGGATCCTGGGATCGAGTCCCACATCGGGCTCCCTGCTCGGCAGGAAGCCTGCTTCTCCCTCTCCCACTCCCCCTGCTTGTGTTCCTGCTCTCGCTATCTCTCTCTCTGTCAAATAAATAAATAAAATCTTTTTAAAAAATAAATAAATAAATAAAAATTAAAAAAATAAAAAAGAAGCAATGAGCTTTAAAAAAAAAAGAATAGGCAGTCAATAAATGTCAGGTATTATGATGACTACTCATACTGCTTTCAAGAATGGCCAAGAAGGGGGCGCCTGAGTGGCTCAGTCGATTAAGCATCCCACTCTTGATGGAGGGTCAGGTCAAGATCTCAGCGTTGTGGGCGCCTGGGTGGCTCAGTTGGTTAAGCGACTGCCTTCGGCTCAGGTCATGATCCTGGAGTCCCGGGATCGAGTCCCGCATCGGGCTCCCTGCTCGGCAGGGAGTCTGCTTCTCCCTCTGACCCTCCTCCCTCTCATGCTCTCTGTCTCTCATTCTCTCTCTCTCTCAAATAAATAAATAAAATCTTTAAAAAAAAAA
>NW_027763395.1:0-297 GCF_054177405.1 Leptonychotes weddellii
GAAACTTATTACTACTCAGAGTTCAGAACAAAAATCAACAGCCAAACATGCCCTTCAGAGGCACAATAAAATCTTTTACATGTTGTCCTGATTAAAATGGAGTCTGGAAACAAAGCATGAAACATCTCTACTATATTAAAAATCAAGAACAAATAAACTGAAGGCAGATTCCCTCTGAATGTACTAAGTCATTCTACAGACTTCAGAGGAAACATTTCAAGAAATACGAACTGAAGTTCCATGGTTTATCTTATCTACTAGTAGAGAAATTCAAAGTGCACATTTTATCGATGTACT
>NW_027763396.1:0-297 GCF_054177405.1 Leptonychotes weddellii
AATACTACTAGCATCGATCCACTAGAAACCAGTGTGAAATAAACAAAAGCAAGCCCACAGCTTACCAGGGCCCCTAGTTTTCAGTACCGATCCCAAATGCCAGCTTTGCCCCACCTCCTATCACATCCTCCTCAGGCCTGGCAGAAAGCCACATCTCAGAGACAAAGACTGAGAGCAACTCTGGCCAAAAGACAGTCCTCGTGACCACAGAACATTATCTATAGTCACAAGAAATGAAGAACCCTTGAGTTACCAACAGAATGCCCGAAGTGCAACATATGCACAGAAGGGATGATG
>NW_027763397.1:0-297 GCF_054177405.1 Leptonychotes weddellii
TTAAGATTTATTTATTTATTTGAGGTGGGGGCAGAGGTAGAAGGAGAGGGGAAGCAGACTCCCCTGCTCAATGGAGAGCCCAACGCAGGGCGTGAACACACAACCCTGAGATCATGACCCTGAGATCATGACCTGAGCCGAAACCAAAACCTTAACCAACTGACCCACCCTAAGTGATCTTATGGGAATCTCGAGGAAGGCCCCCAGTGTGGGCACATGGTATGCATTATGTGATTATTATTATTATTTTTTTATTTTTTATTCTTATGTTAATCCCCATACATTACATCATTAGTT
>NW_027763398.1:0-297 GCF_054177405.1 Leptonychotes weddellii
TCTCCTTATAGCCTATCATTTTGTTGTTTGCTGCTTGCCTGTTTTTCTTCCTCTGGCCAAGTGTCTCCAGATGTCTGCTCCCTTTCTGGGTCCTCAGAATAATATTCTTTCCTTTGCCAAGTAATGTATTTCACGGCACTACATTCATCACTCTTGGTCTACTCCTCCTTCAAAGGTCCAGACTCTGTGGTTGCCAACAAGCAGGGTCCAGTGGGACCTCCTCCTTCTAGACGCTGGGGTGAGAGCTGTGCACACCTCCAGCCCTAAACAGACTCTTTCTAGTGCAGACCCACTGAA
>NW_027763399.1:0-297 GCF_054177405.1 Leptonychotes weddellii
CAACAAAACTTGCCACTACACAGACAGCGAAAAGGAGCACGTGTTGGTGATGTGAGAGCTGAAACGGGAAGGCAAAGCACCGCCTCCTTCCCCTCAGCAGGGCACGTGCAGGCCCGGTGACTTCAACTTCTCACCGCTCTGGGCATGGCCGCAAATGGGCTTCAAGGCACTCTGAGTATTGATTCTGTGAGTTATAAATAAAATTTAGCAATTAAGCTAATGTGGAAAAAGGGAATCTGCAAACCATGAAACCATGCAGATGGAAGGTATATAATAAGGAAGCCAAGACCCTCACGT
>NW_027763400.1:0-297 GCF_054177405.1 Leptonychotes weddellii
AAAATCGGTACTAGGAAATATCACAAGCTTATAGTTAGTGACGCCTAGTCTCTGCCTGTGCGGTCAGCAGTCCTAACTTCACCCCAGCACACACACATTCACACACACATCCCTCCATATGGACATGCCCTTCCCTCCCCCCAACAGCACACAGAGGCCGCAGCTACAAAGGCAGGCCGAGTCCCTGATCCGCCATCTCCCACCATGTCCCTCCCTCTCGTTCATGTTCTATCCCGGGAACCTGCTGCCACCGTCCAGACCAATGACAAATTGTAGCAGCAAGAACCGGAGTGTTAC
>NW_027763401.1:0-297 GCF_054177405.1 Leptonychotes weddellii
AAAAAAGGAAACCTTGCGCACTATTGGTGGGAATACAAACTGGTGTACCATGGAGGACAGTATGGAGGTTCCTCAAAAAATTGAAAATATGATTGCTATATGATTCAGTAATCACACTACTGGGTATTTACCTAAAGAATAAAAAGACATTAATTCAAAAGGATAAAATCACTCCTATGTTTATTGCAGCATTGTTTATAATAGCCAAATTATGGAAACAGTCCAAGGATTCATCAATAGATGAATGGATAAAGAAGTGGTATATGAATACAATGGAATATTACCTAGCCATAAAAA
>NW_027763402.1:0-297 GCF_054177405.1 Leptonychotes weddellii
AAATAAGACTTTGATTCTGGTGCTATGAGTTAGCAAAATGCTGGGTTTGCATTTTATCCACACAAGACTCTCTGCCTTGAGAGTACCATCGATGGTCTTGTGCCGCTGAATACAAGATGCCCACAAGTGAATAAAATTCGGATAGCAGACTGCTCTCAGGAGAAGCCTTGTTTTCCCACCTTTGCCCCTCACTTGCTGTATAACCAACTTAATGCAACATTCCCTCCCCCACCCTACTGAACTTAAATTTTACTAAAACTTGAAGTAATATCTGCGGCCATCTAAAGAATCTCCAAA
>NW_027763403.1:0-297 GCF_054177405.1 Leptonychotes weddellii
ATGCACAAACAATGAATCATGGAACACTTCATCTAAAACTAATGTAATGTATGGGGATTAACATAAGAATAAAAAAAAAATAGCAAAAAAAAAAAAAAAACCCTGCAGATCAGTTAATAACGAGGGCAAGATTTCCCATTTCATGTACCACTCCTCTGAAGATTGTGAATTCAAATGTTTGGAGAGAATGTGAATTTTTCATAATAACTTCAAGGTGACTTTGATACACACCAAAGTTTAAGAACAATTGACTTGCTGGGAAAACAAAACAAAACAAAAACTAAAACCTAATAAAGA
>NW_027763404.1:0-4026 GCF_054177405.1 Leptonychotes weddellii
CCAGTAGTGCAATTGCTGGATAATATGGTAGCTCTATTTTCAACTTTTTGAGGAACCTCCATACTGTTTTCCAGAGTGGCTGCACCAGCTTGCCTTCCCACCAACAGTGTAGGAGGGTTCCCCTTTCTCCACATCCCTGCCAACCGTTTCCTGACTTGTTAATTTTAGGCTGGGCATAGACTTTAACATTATGTTTACATTCATAAACATATGTGACCTTGGACAAGTTATTTCCCCTCTTTGGCCCTTAATCTCCTTGTACGTAAAATAAGAAGAGTGGATTTAGACGATTTATGAAATCCTGAGACTCACATGTTGACAGAATAAATTATGCTTATTGTGAGTAAGAAGTGTTCAACATGATCCCTTCTCTTCCTTCTCTTGCTCTTTCTCTCTCTCTTCTGCTTGGTTTTAAAGACAAAGCTTTTAATAAAATGAACAGGATGCCACTTGTCTCTATAAAAAGCAGACTGACACTAGGCTCCATGAACTTTAGGTCAAGTCCTAAAATTTCAAATCAACCAAAATATATAAAGACAAAAGCTGAGAGTTCATACAACACCAGAGGTCTTATTGCTCAGCTCATGGTCAAGGTTGCTCTGTTACATGTGAGATCTATTAAAATTGCATTGAGGGTGCCATGCGATGCCCTTATTATAACTAGAAAGTTGTCTAAAGCCCCTATGAGTGGAACCTTCTTTTTCCCAACAGGGGTAGAGGTTGCAGTTAAGCATGGAGGTATACTCAGGTTCTATCTAGAACCTTTATTTTCTTTTGGGTGTTTGTAGTATGCACTTTTGGCTGGGTTGATCCCGTTGGTTTGTGAGGGTGTGTGTGCTGGGCATGGGCCTCAAATCAAAACCAGCAACTTCTGTTTGTAGACTTTTTCAATCTGCAAGGTTTTTCTGGAAAGACTCAATTCTCCAACTCAACTGAAGTTATAGGGAGATTCCAACAAATGACCACCCAATCCAAGAAGAGAGATGCCATCATTATTTCTCTGTTGATGATGATTGCAGGGCTCTTCTTCGGTGTTAGGCAATGTCTTTGCCAGTAATGACTTTCCTTGGCCCTGACACTCTCCCACCAACTTGAGTGAAGGAGGTAATCTGTAGGAGACACTTGATATTCAGGACCCTGGGTGTGTTATCCCTTAGGTGACATCCAGAGCCCTGGTTCTCACATCCTCACTGTGGTCTGGGGAATTCCCTAAATCAGTCTTGCCAGCAGAACAAAGCTTATTGTCTGCCTAGATCGTGCTTCTATCAGTCTCTAGACTAAATCACTAAGGAGGCAATTCTCACTGCAGGAATTAACAAGCAAAATGGAGCTTTCTTTACCCAGGGCAGGAATAAAATAGGCAATTTATTACCCAGCAATAAGGCCCAGGTTAGTAAATTCTGGTTCTGATTTTATGGCCCTTAAAGAACCAGGTCAAGCAAACTCTATGCCCCCAAGTAACCCTGAAACCAGGTGGTTCCAGCTCTTTAGGCTCCTTTCCCAAAAATTTGTACAGCAGCTTCCTGGAGCTGGCTGGAAGTTGTTGAGGCGGTTGGAATTTGGCTTGGGTTTGTAAATCCTTAGCTAACAGGGGCCTAATTCAATGCTTCTTTTAAAAATTGGAAAGATAATGAGTGTTACTTTAAATTACCCTGGGGTTTGCAACCTTTTTGATTTCCTGCTCTCTCGGGAGTTCATTTTTCTCACCATCTGCGGCAACCTCTGTAGGTGAGCTGTATCATGTGCCATGCCTTCAAAAAAAAAAAATGTCTCATTGTTTGAGTCTCTCATAGTTGTCTTTCAACATGCTGATTCTTCTCTGGCTACACTTTTGGAAACTGGCAGCCTTAGGGAGGATTTTGTGACCAGTATTATGATTTTGCTGTGAGCTTGCCAGTCCTCTTCTGATTCTGGTCGAGTCAGTCCTGTTGGGTCTTGATGCTTATTCTCTTTTCTGTTTACTCCACAGGGGATTTCATCACTGTGCCTCGGGGAATGGACTGCATACAATTTTCTGTATATATGATGGGACTCAGTCTCAAAGAGTATTCCAAGTATTGGGCAATCTCTCTTCAACCTCCTTCCAAAACGGTACTTCCATGCCATTTCTTTCTTTCTTTTTTTTTTTCCACTGCTTTCAATGACAGGTTTTGCCTCACCTGCATATAAAAGAAGTTGGTGTTGGATATATATATATTTTAAGCTCTAAATTGAGAATGGTGTAGTATGAGGGCTGGAAAGTGACTCTCACGGGAGGTTTCTTTCTTTTTTCAGGACATTCTTTGGTTTGGTCCCATCATTTAGAATCTAGAGTTGTGTCCAGTTGCAGAAGGATCCACTGTAATTTAATGACTAGACTTAGTATAGATTTGGTAGAGTATCCCAGGATGGCTCTTGGGTTATACCCATCTAACCCAGGTAATCATAAGAGCTGGTATCTTTTTCCCCTTGAGCTTTTCCAATATGATAAAAGACAATTCTTCCAAACAGCAGATCAGAGCACCTAGAAATGGCAGTTTTCCTATTACTCAAAGGAACAGAACAGGGAGGCCTTTTTATCATTAATCAACATCAAATGTACTTTGGGAAGTCCCAATTAGTGTTTCTGGGCCCATAGAAACTAAGTCTGGGCTAATTCCAAACCCCAAGGGATCTTGCAGCAAGGCTGCTTCAGCCATTTGAAATCCTTCCTGAGAACATGAAGAATGCTCTCAGGTGAGTCCAGTCTCCATTTCCTGTGCACTCTGCAGTCATTAAGATTGATGGTATAGACATGGCTCACGGTCCCATCTTTCTTTTCTTCTCTTATTATTCTATTAGGAGAGATTTAAGTCTTCTTACCTGGTTTTGGAAGCAATGATGAGACCAAGCCACCTCTGCATTTTAGTTCCAAAATGCAATATATGAAAGTGAATTCACAGGGTAAAAATTCCTAAAACATGTCAGCAATTTGATGTACTATTACTTCTCTGCTCTAAATTCTGTAATGGCTCCTTATTTCACTCAGGGTAAAAGCTATAGCCCTTATAGGGCCTTCAAGGCTCAAAGCTTCTGGCCCCATTGTGCCTTCTGACCTCATCCCCTATGACTTCCCTTCCTGTTCACTCCTTACTGTTTCCATGTGCCTGCTAGAGAGCCTGTACTTTAGATGTTCCTTCTGCCCCCAAATATCCATCCACATGACTCATTCCTTATCTTCTCTAAGGGTCTGCTAACATTTCATTTTTTCAAAGAGGCCCTCCCTGACTACCCTATTTAATCCTGCAACAGGTCTCCCTAACCCTCCTTGGGACTCCTTATTGCCCTATTATTTTTCCCAAAGCATTTATTTATTTTTATTTTTATTTTTTAAAGATTTTATTTATTTATTTATTTGACAGAGAGAGAGATAGTGAGAGGGAACATAAGCAGGGGCAGTGGAAGAGGGAGAAGCTGGCCTCCTGCTGAGCAGGTGACCTGATGCGGGGCTCGATCCCAGGACCCTGGGATCATGACCTGAACCGAAGGCAGACGCTTAACGACTGAGCCACCCAGGCGCCCCTTCCCAAAGCATTTAAAAAATACTGTGTAACCTAATTTTTATGTTATCTCACCCACTAGAAGGTAAGATCCACAAGGGTTCCAATTTTTGTCTGCTTTGTTCAAAATAAATACCACATTTCTAGAATACTGCCCTTGTACTGGTACATAGAAAGTACCAAATAAATAAATATTTTAACTTTTTACTTAGTTTTTTAAAGATTCTACTATAAGTGAGGTCTACAATACTTGTCTTTCTCTTTCTGACTTATTTCACTTAGCATAAATGTCTTCAAGATCTATCCATATTGGGGCGCCTGGGTGGCTCAGTTGGTTAAGCGACTGCCTTCGGCTCAGGTCATGATCCTGGAGTCCCGGGATCGAGTCCTGCATCGGGCTCCCTGCTCGGCAGGGAGTCTGCTTCTCCCTCTGACCCTCCTCCCTCTCATGCTCTCTGTCTCTCATTCTCTCTGTCTCAAATAAATAAATAAAATCTTTAAAAAAAAA
>NW_027763405.1:0-297 GCF_054177405.1 Leptonychotes weddellii
TGTTTATCCATTTATCTATGTAAAGATGACAAGGAAAAGGAAAAAGTTGATACAAATGAATGGTGTACTCTTCTCTTATAAACTGCATATGCATCAAGGGACACATACATCAAAAACTGAAGAATAGCTATAGCCATAATGAGTATGGACAAAGGCAATTATTACTTTTATTTGGTAAAAATGTTTCTTTAACCCATCTTCAAGGCTGCATTATTCTCTGATCTTACTACCTGATTTTAATATTTTTCTTAATTGTAGGTGATCATTCCAATATTTAACTACTTTGCTGCCTAAAGA
>NW_027763406.1:0-297 GCF_054177405.1 Leptonychotes weddellii
GCAGCGAGGAGCATAGGGAGAGAGAAACTTTAGCAGACTCCTCACTGAGCTCAGAGCCCGACGGGGGGCTCAGCTCAATCTCACGACCTGAGATCTCAACCCTGAGATCACGACCTGAGCCAAAACCAAGAGTCTGATGCTTAACTGACTGTGCCACCCAGGGGCCCCGAAGGGAGATACATTTTTATACACCACTGATCATGTCTTTATTCAATACTTTATTCCTTTGCCTTCAGTGATACTCTTTGGATTTTCATTCCACCTCTTCGGTCAAGCCTTTTCCAACTCTTTTACATA
>NW_027763407.1:0-297 GCF_054177405.1 Leptonychotes weddellii
CTCTGAAATGACTGACACACAGGAGGGCAGACTGTGTCCGGTTGCCGGCGGTGA
Source organism: Leptonychotes weddellii (assembly GCF_054177405.1). Classification (NCBI taxonomy): domain Eukaryota; kingdom Metazoa; phylum Chordata; class Mammalia; order Carnivora; family Phocidae; genus Leptonychotes; species Leptonychotes weddellii. The sequence goes on from NW_027763407.1 coordinate 55, forward strand.
CCCACTAGTGAGTCATGACGTCAGATGCGAAGGTTGAGGCGAGCGGGTGATGGAGTGCGTCCCCTCTAGCGTGGTAACATTGCTTTGTGACTTTCATTTCAGTTTTACCTACATGCACAGGTCTATGTACTGGGTTGTGATGTAAGAACGTAATTCTTACTGTGGGTCACGATGAAGAAATATCAAAAGCCACTCCCTTGAGATGCCCTGCAGAGATGTGGGGTCTGTTCTTGGCCAGCCTTG
>NW_027763408.1:0-297 GCF_054177405.1 Leptonychotes weddellii
GGGAGAAGTTTCTTTTTTTTTTTTTTAAAGATTTTATTTATTTATTCATGAGAGACAGAGAGAAACAGAGGAAGAAGCAGGCTTCCAGGGAGCAGGAAGTCCGATGCGGGACTCGATCCCAGGACCCTGGGATCATGACCTGAGCCGAAGGCAGACGCTTAACCATCTGAGCCACCCAGGCGCCCTGGATGGGAGAAGTTTCTAAGAAGCGAGAGGCAAGGTTCAACTCCACTGCCTGGACAGAAAAAAGAGATAGGAAGCCAAGGCTTGGCCTCTTCCTACATGGTAAAGCTGAAG
>NW_027763409.1:0-297 GCF_054177405.1 Leptonychotes weddellii
CTGCTTCTCCCTCTGACCCTCCCCCCTCTCATGTGCTCTCTCTCATTCTCTCTCAAATAAATAAATAAAATCTTTAAAAAAAAATTGATAAAATTGATAAATGTCTAGCGAGACGTATTAAGAAAAAAAAATGGGAAAGAACTCCAATAAAATCATAAATGAGAGAAGAGAAATAAAACCAACACCACAGAAATACAATTATAAGGGAATATTATGAAAATCTACATGCTGACAAATTGGTCAACCTAGAGGACATGGAAAAATTTCTAGAAAAGTATAAACTACCAAAACTGAAAC
>NW_027763410.1:0-297 GCF_054177405.1 Leptonychotes weddellii
TTCCAAACTTGGGTATTGACCAGCATCCTGGGGGCTTTGGTTCATGTTAGCATCAACAGTACATTTAGAGAGGAGGTAGACACTAAAGACAGTGTTCGTCACATAAATTGCTAGTTCTCACTCTTGTAATCCTGATTCAGAGAATCTGAGGGTGTGTGGTCTCTTTTACTCCTCCTTCAGGTAGAGCAATCCCATTTCTGTACCAAGATACTAAGTACAAAATCTCACTCCATTCCTGGTTATTGAATATTTTCATGATTTTAAAATTACCTAAGAGTAATTTTTAGAATTAACTCT
>NW_027763411.1:0-297 GCF_054177405.1 Leptonychotes weddellii
TTTAGTTTACAGTCATGTTTTGATTTACAGTATTTCGTATTGCCTAAAGTCCTTAAGCAGTAAACGTCCCAGCATCAGTGTCCTCATAAATGGGACATAATGCACAGTTCATTTGTCTAAAGGTTGATGAGACAGACACCTATAAAATCTTACAAATGATTCTTTTAGAGAAACTATCTTATATTTTCTGCCTTTTAGCGTTTGAAGCTCAGAAACCTGAGTAATATTGTAATTATGAGTGGGGTAATCATATGGTTACTGAGTGTTCTTGATCTTAAAAGTCTAAGAATTTTTTAG
>NW_027763412.1:0-297 GCF_054177405.1 Leptonychotes weddellii
TGCACCGGGTTTCCATCTTGGAGGCTGCAGTTCATGTGCGCGTGACCGTCGCTCCGGGTTTCTGTCCGGAGGCTGCAGTTCGTGTGTGCGCGACCCCACCGGTCTGGTTTTCCACCCCGGGGCTGCCCTAAAGTCCTTTCCCGACGCTACCGGTCTGCGAGTCTGCGCCCGTCCCCAGCGCGCGAGGCTGTCGCTCACCAGTGGTGTAGGATCCCCATGACCAGGCACCCTCCCGCTGCCATTTTTCCTCCGATATCTGCCCGCAGAATCACGGCTCTCCACTTGTACCTCAAAACC
>NW_027763413.1:0-297 GCF_054177405.1 Leptonychotes weddellii
AAACATTTGTCTTTCTGTGTCTGATTTATTTCACTTTGTCCTTCAGTTTCATCCATGTTGTAAATGATTTGCAGGATTTACTGCTTTTTAAAAAAGATTTTATTTATTTATTTATTTGAGAGAGAACACGCACACGGGGTTGGGGGGCAGAGGCAGAGGGAGAAGCGGGCTCCCCACTGACCAGGGAGCCCGATGCAGGACTCAATCCCAGGACTCTGGGATCACAACCCAAGAAGGCAGACGCTTAACTGACTGAGCCACCCAGATGCTCCTGATTTACTACTTTTTTTGAGGCTG
>NW_027763414.1:0-4024 GCF_054177405.1 Leptonychotes weddellii
TCTGATATGTCATTTGCAAATATCTTCTCCCATTGTGTCAGTTGTCTCTTGGTTTTGTTGACTGTTTCCTTTGCTGTGCAAAAGCTTTTTATCTTGATGAAGTCCCAATAGTTCTTTTTTGCCCTTGCTTTCCTAGCCTTTGGTGATGTTTCTAGGAAGAAGCTGCTGTGGCTGAGGTCGAAGAGGTTGCTGCCTGTGTTCTCCTTTAAGATGTTGATGGACTCCTGTTTCACATTTAGGTCTTTCAACCATTTTGAGTCTATTTTTGTGTGTGGTGTAAGGAAATGGTCTAGTTTCATTCTCCTGCATGTGGCTGTCCAATTTTCCCAACACCATTTGTTGAAGAGACTGTCTTTTTTCCATTGAATATTCTTTCCTGCTTTGTCGAAGATTAGTTGACCATAGAGTTGAAGGTCCATTTCTGGGCTCTCTATTCTGTTCCATTGATCTATGTGTCAGTTTTTGTGCCAGTACCATACTGTCTTGATGATTACAGCTTTGTAATAGAGCTTGAAGTCCAGAATTGTGATGCCACCAGCTTTGCTTTTCTTTTCCAACATTCCTCTGGCTATTTGGAATCTTTTCTGGTTCCATATAACAGGGACAGTTTTTATTTACTGTTTGTTTGTTTTTCTATGGGCCATAATTTCCTGTTTATATTTTATGCTTTTTATTTTTTCTTAAAAAGTGGACATTTTAGATATATACAGTGTAGCAACTCAGAATCAGCTCTCCCCTCTCCAGGTTTTGGTTTTTGTTGCTGTTTTATTGTTCCCACTGATGTTGTTTGTTTAGTGATTTTACTGGACTAATTCTAAAAAGTTTATACTCCTTTTACTTTTCACACATGGTCACTGATATTTCTACTCAGTTACCATTTTTTTACAGCTAATGATTGGACAGTTTTCCTTAAATACTCCACACCAATGAGTCTTCTAGTCTTTGCTAAGGGTCTCTGAGTATGTGTTGGGGCATTACTTCAATGTAGGCAGTTTACAGCTCTGCCTTTGCCTTCATATCCTGTTTCTGCATATCCTTAAAGTCAGCCATATGTGAGAAGTTAGGACAATTTTAGGTCTTTTCTGAGAGTGTGCACAGCCCAGCACATACACATTGCCTTCTAGATTTCCAGAAATCTGCTGAAGTTTTCCAAAGCCTGCTGTAGATATCTCCTTTCCCATTTTTTCCTTTTACATTTTTAGTCATCCTCTTGGTAGTCCCACCTGACATCACTGATATTAAACAATTCCTATTGATTGTTTTCAACACATACCTTCAGGATAGGGATATTCACGTGGAGTGAGCAGTGAGTCAGATCATATTAGAGATAGGCTCTGAGCCTGGATTATTTCAGGGAGCTTTTAGACAGATCAAATAGTGACAATTCTCTGGGGTGGGTCTTTTGGGAAAAAACAGACTCCCTCTACTTCTTAAGTGGCTGTTAGGCTATGGTAGTTGTGAAGCTGTTAGTTTTCAAAGCTGCCATTGTTCTGAAGAGGAGATGAGAATAGGCAGGTTAGAACTTGTTCTTTATCAAAATTCAGTTATAGTTCTTAAATACATGTTCCTCAGATTGTTGGAAACTTTTCATTAATTTCCAGAGCTCTAGAAAAGATTATTTTTGACAACGTTCTCATTGCTTTTATGGAAGAGCAGGTTTTCAGAGGTCCTTACTCCACCGTTCTGGAAGTGTTTTCTTACAATTGGGTCCTCGTGTGAGACCTGATGCTTATATTTGCTTAAGGTGATTTCCTGTGATGGGAGCTGCCTGGTCCAACAAGCACTCCCAATGGGAGGATAGAAAAGTATACATTAGAGCAAAATTAACCCTTTGCTAAGCAAAGGAGAGGCTAGGAAGGGAAGGTACCTGATTTTGTCATGGTTTCCTCTTCTGACTGCTCTCTACTTGGTATTTGGTTTCTCTGAGCTCATTTCATGCTCATGCTTATCTTTATTCCAGCTCTCTCTACCCAGTACCTTAACTGTTGCTTCTTTATCCCTTTGCTAGAAAAAGAGCTTCCTCAAGGACAGGAACGATGATGACTGTCACTTTGTATCCCCATGGCTTTAATCAGTCCTGGTACACAATAGGCACTCAGTAATGTTTATGAAATAGAGTGAACTGCATACACCTTTCATTTCAGAATCCCAAACGTATGTCAGACAGGGCATGTTGAAATCTCTGCTACAAACTCATTTCCAACAGGAAGTAAAAAAGGGAGAAATGTCTGCAACACCCACATTCTCCTTATTAGAGGGGTGAGTGGCCTGAAGCAAAGCCACAAAAAAACAAAGGAACAAACAAACAAAAAATACGGACAAGGGATTGTTAAGGCACAACAGAATGCATCTCCTTCTGGTTTGGGAGGCACCTCTCTGGTAAGCAAGACAAAGACCTGTTAAAGATCTCCTCAAGGAGTTGAGCTGAGCTAAGAGCTGGTGCACACCTGGAAAAGGCAGTGTCTAAGACCCAGGAGTCTTATCCCGATAGGGCATGCCTGCCATGCCAGCTTTCTGTAGCTAATGAAAACAATCCCTATCTTCATTATCACCCTTCCCTTTTGATTCTAAGAGACCTCAAGGTTTACAAAACTCTCACCTACCATGATCCTCATGGTGTTCCTATTCAGTCTCCACTTTACAAGTGAGAAGACTGAAGCTAAGGATCTTTCCTCAAATCAATTGTCAAAATAAGTGAAAAAGCTGAGCCTAGAACCCAGATTTCTGGCTATTGGTCCCATAGCTTGTATTGTTTCTCTTAAATTCAATGCAAAATGAATTTCCTTGCTAATTCCTTTGGGTACATAACTATTCACATTCTCAAGTGGCTCAACATCAGCTCTGTGACTGGCTCTCCCTCTCTCCATCTTCTCTTTAGTCAATGGGCACACTAGTTGCTACAGTCTTTCACTTTGAAGTTTTGAAGGAGTGGAAATTTTATCGCATGCTCAGATGGGCATCTAGATAAAGGTATATCATTTCTAGCCAGATGCCCTCAAGGTACTTTGTCAAATTTCTAATATGTATGAGGGTCAGTCTATCTTTCAAGATTCAGTTTAGATGGCATATCCTCTGGGAGCTTGTTTTGCATTCCCCAGTCTAGGAGAGAGTCCTCTTTCCTCAGCTTCCACAGCATCCCATACTTTTCTCCACAGAAACATTAGCAATATGACTCTGTGCTGTCATTCCTTGTAATTTTTTTTTTTCTCATCTTTACTTTACCAATCTGAGTCAGCAGCAAGGGTAGGAAATCTAGAAAAGCTAAGAATGACTTTTTATTCCCAGCCATATTCCTGTGCCTCACACAAAGCCTGACACATTTCAGGCTCTCATAAGCATTTTCCAAATGACTGACATTGATCTTCTCCCAGCCATCCTAGCTCTGAGTTCAATAGTCATGCACTGTGAAAGCAGAGATTTCCTGGGGAAATGCATTTTGGACAAACATTCTGGATAAAATGTTGACCATGGTCTGATGATGATGATGGTCATGGTGCTTTTAATGGAACTGCAGATCTCTCCATTGTCTGTAAGATTGCAAGTTATTGGCTACCAAGCCACTGAACTGGGGCAGGAGAGAAAACGGAACATCACATATATCCCTACTGTCTTCCTGAGGTTCAGTAGTTTCACTTGGATGGGGCAATTTTCAGTTGGTTCTGTGGCTTAGGTTAATTACCAGAGTTCTAAAATGGTTGATTTCAGTTGTTCTGCCTGCAGTTTTGTTGTTTTAAGGGGAGAGCGAGTTCAGTAAGGTCCTCCCTCTGCCATTTTGGAAGAGGTGATGATTTTATAATTTTGAACTTGTGAGAATATAGGCTGAGTTTGGAATGAATTGCACCTTGTTACCAGCTACAGAAAAGGATGTTGGCTAATTAGTGATGCAAAAATAAGAGGCAAGCCATTTAGGCACTTAACGAAACAAATTGTTTCAATCACTCTGTAAATATTTACTTATAGGCAAACAACTATAGCGATCATCATAAACTTCATCTATTTAAAATGATTTTATGGGTTGTTGTTG
>NW_027763415.1:0-297 GCF_054177405.1 Leptonychotes weddellii
CAACAAAGAGATGCAGATGCTGGGTGTCAGGAGTGAAAGCCTGCAGGGCTAATGTTCACGAGAGTGGTAGAGGGATCCGAGAGCACCAACAATGTCTGGTTACACATCCCAATTTCAAAGACATTTCAATGAAAAATGGGTGTCTTAGAATCAATGAAATGTATTAAGTTAAGGATCAAATTTCCTTGTTCCTGGATCATCCCAACCCTAAAATTGAGTTAAAGATGAAATTCCTTAACAAATTAAAACAAAGTGGCCTCTTGAAAAAATTATTTAATTCAATCAGAATGATTTTAA
>NW_027763416.1:0-297 GCF_054177405.1 Leptonychotes weddellii
CCCCAACGCCTGGGGCAGCGCGGGGCACCTGGTCTGGTGGGGCAGCCTGACTCTGCCCCCCACACCCTCATTTCTGTCCTTTATCGTTGTCTTTCTTTTTTTTTTTTTTTTTTAAAGATTTTATTTATTTATTGAGACAGAGAGAATGAGAGACAGAGAGCATGAGAGGGAGGAGGGTCAGAGGGAGAAGCAGACTCCCCGCCGAGCACGGAGCCCGATGCGGGACTCGATCCAGGGACTCCAGGATCCTGACCCGAGCCGAAGGCAGTCGCCCAACCAACTGAGCCACCCAGGCGC
>NW_027763417.1:0-297 GCF_054177405.1 Leptonychotes weddellii
TTCCAAACTTGGGTATTGACCAGCATCCTGGGGGCTTTGGTTCATGTTAGCATCAACAGTACATTTAGAGAGGAGGTAGACACTAAAGACAGTGTTCTTCACATAAATTGCTAGTTCTCACTCTTGTAATCCTGATTCAGAGAATCTGAGGGTGTGTGGTCTCTTTTACTCCTCCTTCAGGTAGAGCAATCCCATTTCTGTACCAAGATACTAAGTACAAAATCTCACTCCATTCCTGGTTATTGAATATTTTCATGATTTTAAAATTACCTAAGAGTAATTTTTAGAATTAACTCT
>NW_027763418.1:0-297 GCF_054177405.1 Leptonychotes weddellii
ATTGAGACTCTTAATTACTCATGGTTGAGTTTAATCCAATGAGCTACTGGGACCAAATAGGAGGTGAGGATGGAGAGATGGTGAGTATGGGCAAAGTTTTTTTTTTTTTTTTTTTAAAGATTTTATTTATTTATTTGAGACAGAGAGAATGAGAGAGAGAGAGCACATGAGAGGGGGGAGGGTCAGAGGGAGAAGCAGGTTCCCTGCCGAGCAGGGAGCCCGATGCGGGACTCGATCCAGGGACTCCAGGATCATGACCTGAGCCGAAGGCAGTCGCTTAACCAACTGAGCCACCCA
>NW_027763419.1:0-297 GCF_054177405.1 Leptonychotes weddellii
ACAAACCAAGCGGGTATACCTTTTCGAGAACTGATTTATCACTAAAAGATTCAAATTGGGAAGCTGAAAGAAAACATTTGGTACCAACATATTTTTTAAAAAAAATTTGCCCATGAAAAAGGAACCAGATGTCAGTTTCTGATGGGGGAACGGACTCTTGGAGGTACCATAAAGCAAAGTCCACACACTTCGTTTCTTTTTTTTTTTTTTTTAAAGATTTTATTTATATGTTTGACAGAGAGAGACACAGCGAGAGAGGGAACACAAGCAGGGGGAGTGGGAGAGGGAGAAGCAGGC
>NW_027763420.1:0-297 GCF_054177405.1 Leptonychotes weddellii
CTTACAAACAGTAGAAAAGTGGCTGCAAAGAAGTGGGAGAATTAGGGTACAGACTTTCAGTTACGAGATGAACTGTCTTGAGGACCTAAAATAATATTGCTTCGTGACTGTGGTTGATAATATTGCACCGTCTAATTGAAAATTGCTAACAGAGTAGAACTTCAATGTTCTCACCAAAATAGGTGTTTTTTTTTTTTTTTAAGATTTTATTTATTCATTTGAGAGACAGAGAAGGAGAGAGAGAGAGCGTGCACGGGAAGGAGGGAGGGGCAGAGGGAAAAGCAGACTGAGTGTGGA
>NW_027763421.1:0-297 GCF_054177405.1 Leptonychotes weddellii
AGACGTGGCAGGTGAGGACCAGGTCCCGACGTTGGATTCCGGTAAGGCCTGGGGACCCAGGACCCAGACAGGCCCACCCATCGTCAGGGTGGAAGGGAAGCCTGATCACCTCCCAGAGACCTCTTAGAGGTCTCACAGGTAGGGATTCCCAGGGAGGGAATGTAATAACTTCTGGAGTGTGAATGTGTGAGTGAATGTGCAGTCCGACCTGGCTTGCTCAAGCAGACGGATTCTGTGACTCCACGGGTGGGCACCCTTAAGGTCCCCAGAAGCCTACGGAGTCTGAGTGGGCCCGTC
>NW_027763422.1:0-297 GCF_054177405.1 Leptonychotes weddellii
ACCCGCTCCACCGTGTGTTTGGGCCATCCCGGGAGGTGGACCTTCTGAACCCAGTTCGACTGTGCCCTCGGCAATAGGCGGGTCGCAGCCCCGAGCAGCGGCATGCGGAGGGCGCGGCTGTGCTTTTCCATCGCTGAGAAACAGAGGTCCTGGGTGCGTGCCCTGCCTGAGCAGGAGCTGCGCGAGCTTGCTTTCTTGCAGTTGTGAATTATACTTTTATGGTTACCCTAGAGATTATGGCATACACCACTGATTTATTAGTCTCTTGTCAGTGAATTCTTCTTCCTTCAGAATTCA
>NW_027763423.1:0-297 GCF_054177405.1 Leptonychotes weddellii
ATAGTTTATTTTTAAAATATTTTATTTATTTACTTGAGAGAGAGAGAGTACAGAGGGAGAGGGAGAAGCAGACTCTTCACTGAGCAGAGAGCCCAATATGGGGCTCCATCCCAGGACCCTGAGATCATGACCCATTTCAAAGGCAGACCCACAACTGACTGAGCCACTCAGGCACCCCTGAACCCATAGTTTAGGCATTTTATGAAGGTTCCATTTTGTAGGCATGATTGATTAAATCATTGGCCATTGGTAATTAACTCAATCTTCAGTGTCTCTCCCCTCCCTTGGTCACAGCAA
>NW_027763424.1:0-4024 GCF_054177405.1 Leptonychotes weddellii
GTATTGAGGAGGGCACGTTCTGCATGGAGCACTGGGTGTTATGCACAAACAATGAATCATGGAACACTTCATCTAGAACTAATGATGTAATGTATGGGGATTAACATAAGAATAAAAAAAAAACTAAAAAAAAAAAAAAAAAGAGTTACCCAGTGTATAAAGCAAAGTAAGCTTCATGTTCAGTAAGAATATGTTGTGTTGAACTTTTGCATTAAGTTTACTATCAAGTTGGTGATTTGAAACAGATGTGAAAGAGTCACTGATGTATGGCTTTTTCCCCCAGCATCCCATAGATCCTGCTCTCCCTATGGTCACCAATGATCTCCCTATTGCTATGTCCACTGACTTGTCTGAATCCTCAATCTTCCTGACCCTTCAAGAGAGACAGTATCTTCACCTAATTAAAGCCAAGTATACCATAGAATACCGTAAGTGGAATAAATAAGGAACAGTAACACTAATGAGGATTCATGAGAAGGATGCATTGACCATCCCCCCCATCAAAACCCCAACTTCTTTTGACTTCTATGTTGCCTCAGCTGCTTCCCACTCCAATTGTCTATAACCAGATGTCACCTCTCTCCTTGGGAACTGGGCCAAACCAGGGAGGAACCTCATGTCAGGGACTTTGGAAAGTCTGAGGCCACTCCATCATTTCTCCCAGTGGTTTCCAAGGTTATCCCTAGTCTAACATCATCCCCCTTGACAGTCTTAACAACTTCTACAGCTTTAACTGATCATTTCTGTTTAGGTAACTCTCCGACATCTCTCCCAAATCCAGTCATTCTCTTCCAGCTCTCTCCACTGGAGCTCCACTGGTGTTTCATTTTCTCAGGCTCAAAAGTGTCCCTCATGTTGACCCAAAGTAGGTATTTAATCAGTACTAGTTTCCTTCCTTCTCTCTCCATTGTTCCTTTACCTCCAATCAGCTTCCATATCCTGGGCTGTGCCTCTGAAATCCATCCCTCCCTCGGCCCATCACTCTCCCCCCAACTCAGTCTACTGTCCATCATCAGCCTCCCAATTGTTCTTCCTTCTTTTCCACCCAACCCCATCAACTTCTAGGACCCATCACAACCCAGCTTATATGTAGCTGCCAGATAGATCATATGCCAAACTTCCTTACAAGCAAATCTCACAGATAACCATGAAAAGCACCAAAGATATGTTCATCCATGACTACTTTGCAGTTTCATCTTCCACCACCATATTTATGCTTTGCTCCAGCTAGAAATTGGTCTGTCGAGCTCTAGATACACTCATCTCCTTACCAGGCATAGCTCATGTTCATAAAAACTTTCCCTCTTGTCAGACCGGCACACACTCATCTGTCCAAACATACCCCATCAAACTTTATTTCAGAATTATGCTAATATCATATAGTAATCATTGATTGAAGTTGGAAGGGAAGTACTTAAAGTTTTAATAATCTTCTCATGAATACTTATTAGTGTTACTGTTCCTTTATTCCAATTACAGTATTCTATGGTTTTACACTAGGCTTTAATTGGGTGAAGATACAGTCTCTGTTTAAAGACAAGCAGACAATATTTGTATGAGTGGAATTTTGGGGTTTTCAAAGCCCTGATTGAGCCCTACCTCCTCTTGGAGCCTCTTTTTACCACTCTTTCACACTTCAAACTATAGAAATGATCCCTGAAAGTATAGTCTTTCTCTCACACTTCAGAAATTCATCATTCTTCATTTACACCTTTCTTGAGCCACATTGATGTTTGTCTGTAGCAGGGTTGTCTCTTTGTCTTGTCCACTCTAGACTATGAACATGCTGTGGGCTAGGACTGGGGTTCACTTATCTGTGTGTTCTCAGTGCTCCACACAGTAGTGACACACACAGGAGATGGTTGATTGCAGTTGTGTAGGTTAGATAGTGTCAAATTGAATGAAGAATTGAGATGGTGGCCAATAGAATTGAGAGCTTTAATAATTCAGATATGAGTCAAGTGGGGGGTAGGATTAATGTCTGTTGGGGGAGACAATGAACACTGGTCTCTCTTGAAATTATAAGAAATAAAGTGATACAGAAGTTACAGAAGAACATTTTAGACCTATTTATAAAGACCTAGAGGAAAGAGGGAACTTGAAAAGAGGGAGGTAGGGAGATGCACTTGCCTGCATTTAAAGGGTCTTTGGATTACAAAGTGTTGAGTATAACAAGTGGGTAACAAGAGGAACCAGTCTGGCAAAGATAAGTTGGAGTCCAATTAAATGTGATGTGGCAACATAATACCAAGTCACACTGTCCTATGGGCAACTGAAGACCTAGGACTCGAGCTAAAATGAGAGCTTTGGGAGTCGTCAGCATAGAGGTGCTAGTTCTCCCTGAACAGGGATAGAGAAAAAGAAACACAGCAGAGGATCTAGGCATTTCCTCCAGTTGCAATAGAAAGGGGAAAGTCAGGCTAATAGGAGCTGGAGAACAGGTAGTAGGAGATATAACAAGAGGACCCAGAGTGTGAGGGTTTATGGAAATTATTGAAGGTACATTTTGAGGGAAAGGCAGGTATCTATATTAGCAATACCAGTACAGCTGACAAGTTGAAAGGAGAGGATAGCTTCTCTTTCAGCAGTTTCTACAGAAACTGATCTTTAGGCAGTTTAGGAGAAAGGGGAGCAGAGAATCAACCCTGAGTGATGAGGGTGACAGTGGGAGATAGCAGTGAGGTTTGGGGAGGACTCTCAGTATTGCCAAGGACCCTGCAGCCAAGGCAAGATGGTCATGAGTGCTGGAGGCCAGGCTTTCTGTACAGTGTTCCCTTGGTGGGAACCTCCCAGGAGGACAGAACCCCTTCCCCATCATTTGCCAGTGGAACATATTGGCTGGGGTCAGTCATTTAATGCATTTCTTCCTAACAAAGGGATATTTTTATGAAACAGCCACAGCAGGTTATTTACAGTACATAAATATGAATGAGAAACACATTTACTATGCCAGAGAAATAAAGTTTATTGGGAAGTAAATGAAGAAGCTTCCTTGCATTCCAGAGAATACCAAAGAAGCAAGAAAAGCAGGAAACACAATACATGCAGGAAATGCCCTAAAAGTAATACCTGGAGCTCGGATCACAGGGAGCTGGACATCTTCAGAAACAAAGACACTCAAACTTCAACAGGAAGGGATTTTCCAGACATTGGAAGTTAATGATGTGTGTCTTTGTTTGTTGAATCTGGAAAGCATTTCCACGTCTAGAAATACCACATTTGGCATGGCTAGGCTTCTAACTGGCAGTTGAGCTCCAACAAAAGCAGGACCTAAGGACTTTTCCTGTGCTTGATCTGAATGGCTTCATTGTTGTCTTCAAAGAGGATGCAAGTTCTTAAATTAAGAGCAACGCATTTGAGAGTTGCCACAGGACCCACAGGAATTTCCACAAGCGTTGGTGGTGGCACATGGGTTGCAGGGGAGCCTGGGAGGACAGAGATTTAGAATGGATTGGGGATTGTGGAGAGAGCCCTAAGGTACATAATGAAACAACCCATGAATTCTCAGTGGTCGGAGATAGTTGGAATCAAATTTGATTGTTATCAAATCCTTCTCCCCATCCCAGAAGGCCTTATGCTGAGGTGGAAAATTGCCCTTTTGAAAAATGTGTTCTCATGCTCTTGAGCTCTCATGGAACTAACACAATCTGCCTTACCCAACAGTTATTGTAACAATCTCTCCACCACCACTTCTCCATTGTTAGCTCCCTGAGGCAGGGGATGTATGCCCTTCATTTTCAACCTTCAATTTCTGCTTAACTGTCACATAGTGAATTCTCTATAAACGCATGTTGTTTTGTGAGTTGAAAATGTGGCCCAAATGTGTATGCTCACAATGTCTTGTAGTCCCACCACATGTTTCCCAGAGTTCTTTGCCTCCTACTCACTTGCAGTCCTCGCTCTCCAGCAGGCCCCGGTATGTGTTGATCTCACACTCTAGCCGGGCCTTGACGTCCAACAGCACCTGGTACTCCTGGTTCTGCCGCTCCAGGTCACACCTGATCTCAGCCAGCTGGGACTCCAC
>NW_027763425.1:0-297 GCF_054177405.1 Leptonychotes weddellii
AAGCCAAAAGCAAGAAGAAAATCTTAAAAGCAACAAGAGAAAAATGATTTGTCACATACAAAGTAAACTCAATAAAATTAAAACAGCTACCTTCTCATCAAAAACAATGGATGCCAAAGGCAGGGGGATGACATGTTCAAAGTGCTAAAAGAAAGAACTGTCAACCAAGAATCTTATAGCCAGCAAAACTATCTTTCAACGGTGAAGGCAGGGGCGCCTGGGTGGCTCAGTTGGTTAAGCGACTGCCTTCAGCTCAGGTCATGATCCTGGAGTCCCGGGATCGAGTCCCGCATCGGG
>NW_027763426.1:0-297 GCF_054177405.1 Leptonychotes weddellii
TTGTCTTAAGAGAAGGAAGTAAGGACATAGCAGTGTGTGTGAGATGTTACCGTTTGTCTAGAAAGGGGGGATACATATTCATATTTACTTGCTTATGCATTAAAATGTCTGGAAAGATAAACAAGAACTAAACACAGGTTACATTAGGAAAAAGGAAATGGGCAGACAGCACAGATGTGAGAGTGGATTTTTTACTGCATGTATATGTTATATCTATGATTTTTTTTGAAGATTTTATTTATTTATTTATTAGAGAGCGAGCGAGAGAGAAACAGCATGAGAGAGGAGAGGGTCAGA
>NW_027763427.1:0-297 GCF_054177405.1 Leptonychotes weddellii
GCCCCAAGCACAGGCAGTGGGGAAAATCAGGTCAACGAGCACGTTTAAGCAACAGAAAACGCAAGGGCGGGTCACTGAGCAACAGAGAAATGCAGCCTTGCCTCACTTGTGGGCCCATCCCGTACAGGCCTGGTCCTAGAGCTGCACCCCACCTCTCTTCTGCAGTTCTGCCTTTGGTGAGCCCCTAATTAGGAAGGCGCAGGAAGGTGACAAAGCAGCTGAGAAGGGCGCAGGGGGGAGCCCAGATGCAAACGGTTGTGAGGGCTCAGGAGAGAGGGGGGGTGCTCAGGTAGTGGG
>NW_027763428.1:0-297 GCF_054177405.1 Leptonychotes weddellii
GTAAAACAACAGTAAAAGAGAAGAGGACAGTAAACAACAGCAATAAAATCTGGGAAACTGAAAAGAGATGGACAAGTGTCAGTTTAATAGACTAGAGAATGGTGGAACCTAGGGCAGAATGTGGATAGAGAGCGAGGGCAGCTTGAAGCCGTATCCTCTGAAAATGGGATGCGGGTGGGGCTACAAATAGCATTTGTACATGATACAGCCCTCCTAGATCCTGTCCCCCATCCTCGCAGAAGACTAGACATTGGTTCCCTGGAGCTGTGGGCTTTGGGCAGTAGCACGGCTGAGGAC
>NW_027763429.1:0-297 GCF_054177405.1 Leptonychotes weddellii
AGCCGTACTGCGCACGCGCGCCTCTGGCGTCTCTGGAGGGTGCTGGGATGCGCGCCCTGAGCCGCGCACGCGCCCTCCGCTCTCTGTGTCCCGCGCGCGCGGGCGCGTTTGGACGGTCCGCTCAGCCTGCGCAGCGGGGTAGGGATGCACCACGTACAGGCCCAACTTTGCCCGCGTGCACCCCGGCAAACGGGGCCGCGCAGAGCCTGGTTCCCGGTCTGGGGGCCGGATGCAGGACTTGAGTTTGGAGAGGGCGTAAGGAAGGAGGGCGAGCCTAGAGGGCCGGTGCATGGGGCT
>NW_027763430.1:0-297 GCF_054177405.1 Leptonychotes weddellii
TATATTAATATATTATATATTATCTATAAATTACATATACATGCCTTATTTATAGTATATATATTATCATACAGATTATTATATTATATATATTATTATATTATAGGTAATACATGTTTCATATATACCTTATATATATATGAGCATGACTACCTTTGAGTCTTATTTATTGACAGTACACTGTCTGGTCTTCTGTATTTTTTTTTTCTGTCAACACTGAATTTCTAATATTTCTAAGAATTTCTAAGACACGCATATGTAATATATATATGTATGTACATATATTACACATACACA
>NW_027763431.1:0-297 GCF_054177405.1 Leptonychotes weddellii
CCCCCCCCCCCCCCCCCGGCTTTCAGGTTTTGGCGACGCCAGAGACGGGGTAGAGAACTGGGCCGAAGGGCGGGGCTTGCGGTCGGGAGGCGGTGCCTGGGAGCGGGGGGCGGAGCTCGAGGTCGCCGCGCAGATGCCCCCGCCCCACAGGCTGTCGGGAGTCCGCCCCGGGCCGCGCTGCGCTTCCCCCGGCTCCGCCCCCGCCTGTCTGTGTCTGCGCCGGCGGCTACCGATAAAGTTGTTGTTCTGCCAACATGGCGGCGCCCATGGTGACTGTCCGGGCCGCGTTGCCATAAA
>NW_027763432.1:0-297 GCF_054177405.1 Leptonychotes weddellii
GACACAAACAGGCAGGCTGGCCCTTCCCCGCACACGGCCCGGGGGCCTTCTCCTGGGGACAGTGTCCCTGCCCAGGGGAAGCGAGGCCCATTACACCGGACGCTCGTTAAGTAGGGTGTGGGGCTGTGTCGCCTCCGGCTGGCGCCTCAGGAGAAAGTGGCCACTGGTGTGAGAAAGCAAGCCAGAGGTCAAGGTGGGCGGCCGGGCCCACAGAAGGCAGGGCGCTCCTGCGGCCGCGCAGACCAGAGCCATGGAGCGGGGCAGAGCTCCCGCGGCCACTGGGCCCGCCGTCACG
Source organism: Leptonychotes weddellii (assembly GCF_054177405.1). Classification (NCBI taxonomy): domain Eukaryota; kingdom Metazoa; phylum Chordata; class Mammalia; order Carnivora; family Phocidae; genus Leptonychotes; species Leptonychotes weddellii. The sequence continues at coordinate 296 of NW_027763432.1, forward strand.
CT
>NW_027763433.1:0-297 GCF_054177405.1 Leptonychotes weddellii
TGGAGAGGACCATGGGACTGTGGACACTTCAGTTGGATTCTTGAGAGATGAAAATAGCACTGAATCCCTGAAAATATACTTTATAATGCAGTATTTCTTTTTTTTTTTTTTTAAAGATTTTATTTATTTATTTGAGAGAGAGAGAATGAGAGAGAGCACATGAGAGGGGGGAGGGTCAGAGGGAGAAGCAGACTCCCTGTTGAGCAGGGAGCCCGATGCGGGACTCGATCCAGGGACTCCAGGATCATGACCTGAGCCGAAGGCAGTCGCTTAACCAACTGAGCCACCCAGGCGCCC
>NW_027763434.1:0-297 GCF_054177405.1 Leptonychotes weddellii
CAAAATTATGAAGGGGTTCCATGACAGATATATACTGTTCCTATTGAACTTATATGACAAATCGGCATAAAATAAATCTGCCTTGATTATTTAAACATATATTATATAAAACAAATTTTCCTTCACAATATTCTAATTGTTTAGGTTCATGTTAGAACATGATAGTTCAAGGGGGCGGAGCAAGATGGCAGAGGAGTAGGAGACCTGGATTTCATCTCCTCTCAGGAATTCAGCTGGATAGGGATCAAACCATTCTGAACACCTACAAACTCAACAGGAGATCGAAGAAAAGAAGAG
>NW_027763435.1:0-4024 GCF_054177405.1 Leptonychotes weddellii
AAAAAAAAAAAAAAAGTCTGTCATTTTACATTTTACTTCTTTTCCCCTTAAAATTGTATTTTTCATATGGTATCTCCACAGAATTTATCTAAGTGAAATGTTACCTTTATATTAAATGGACTTATTAATCATTCTGGCATACTTCTCTGCAGATAAAATACGTATGTAAATAGAAATATGTCTGTTTTACGATGTGATCCTAAAGCTCTAAGCGTCAAGAACGTTCACTCTGTGTGCCGTGAGCATCTGTCACTATGGGCTGCTGTTGGTGTGCCCAGTGTCCAGGGCAGGGGGTCCCCTCCTCACCAGCAAGGTGAGGGGAAGGACGGCCGCACATCCTGGAAACTGTCCCCGAGAGGGGTTACAAGAGAGAGCAGTGCCCATTTAGAACCGGGGCCATCAAGCGGGGGCGACCCCGCGTCCCTATCTGTGTGAGTCTGGTCTCTTCACGCTTGAACTGTCCCTTGGGGCTCCAGGCCACGGTCCCCGAACCTCTGCCTGGACCGCGTCCCGTGAAGGAAGTGCCTGCCTGCACCCCGTGGCTGGATGTGCCCCTGCCCGTGTCCAGTGTGTGGCCCTGGCACTCTCAGGAGTCGAAGGATGTAGCTGAGCCTAAGATGACCCCCTAGTGGACACAACAAGCACCAATTCCATCGCTTTCAAAACTTTATCCATGTAAGTGCTGTGACACCTGGTTCACAGTCAGAAATGGCCGTAGAGGACTTAGGTGCCAGAAAGAACTTCGGTTAAACAGACAAATGACCTGAAAAACTGAAACTCATAAAGCCCATTCGAGAAGAAATCATCTGAATAGCCTTATATCTATTAAACTGAATTCATAGTTAAAAATCCTCAAACAAAGGAAAAGTCCCTGGCAACACAGTGAGAATTCTTTTTTTAAAAAATATTTTATTTATTTGACAGCGAGAAGCACAGCGAGAGAGGGAACACAAGCAGGGGGAGCGGGAGAGGGAGAAGCAGGCTTCCCACCGAGCAGGGAGCCCGATGCAGGGCTCGATCCCAGGACCCCGGGATCATGACCTGAGCCGAAGGCAGATGCTTAATGACTGGGCCACCCAGGCACCCCTCATCTTCCTTTTTAATAAAAGCATTTTATACTCTACATTTTTTCCTAAACACTGCTTCCGCTGCGTCTCAATATTTTAGTGTGTTGTATTTTCATTTTCATTCAGTTCAAGATTTTCTTTTTTTTTTTAAAGATTTTATTTATTTATTTGACAGAGAGACACAGGGAGAGAGGGAACACAAGCAGGGGGAGTGGGGGAGGGAGAAGCAGGCTTCCTGCGGAGCAGGGAGCCCGATGCGGGGCTCGATCCCAGGACCCTGGGATCATGACCTGAGCCGAAGGCAAACGCTTAACAACTGAGCCACCCGGGCGCCCCCACAGTGAGAATTCTTAGCATAGGAAGGTGAGACGGTCCCCTCAAGGGGAGCTGTGTGGAGGTGCCGCAAAGGATTAAACACAGAGCGACCGTCTGACCCAGCACTTCCACTACTGAATTCGTACCCCAAAGACTGTAAAGCCAGAATCCCTACAGATATCTGTACACCCATGTTCATAGCAGCATTATTCGTAATAGCCACAAGTGTCCCTCAACCAACGTATAAACAAAATGTGGCCCATCCAGACAATGGAATATGGTTCAGCCTTATAAAGGAAGGGAGTTTTGACAGCTGCTACAACATGAATGAACCTGGAAGGCATCATGTTGATTGAAGTAGGTCAGACAGAAAAGGGCCAATTCTGTGTGATCCCACTCATATGAGGTCACTGAAGTCATCAAATCCACAGAAACAGAACTTAGAATGGAGGTCATCCGGGGCTGAGGGAAGGATGGGGAGCTGGTGATTTGTGGGACAGAGCTTCCATCTGGGGAGATGAGAAAGTTCTGGAGATGGACGGTGGGGCTGCCCAGCAGCGGGAATGTGATGAATGCCACAAAATTGTACACTTAAAATGGCTAATGTGGTTTTATGTTTTACTACAATAAATAAAGACTTCCTTACAATTAACTTTTTTAAAAAATAGGAAAAACCCCTATTTTGGTTCCAAAAAGCGTGCTCTATGACTAGTCTGCTCATTCGGTAGAACGTGCTCCTAACAGATGGGTCTCTGTGGAGCCGGCGGCTCTGTCCCACGGCCACAATTCACCCCCTCTCATCTGAGCTGGGAATTCTGGCTGTGGACACAAGGTGCGGCGGGGTTGGGAGGAGAGCATGAGGGGCACGACTTATCCTAGAAATCAGCCTCAGGCCCCTGGTGAGTCACAAGTGCGGTTAGGCTTATCCACCCAGTTCCAAGTTCCAGAAAGGTAGGGCAGACACAGCTGTGTTCGTTTGGAAGCCCGGGCAGGTGTACTTCCTAAGCCAGAGAACATCCAGAATTCCCAAAGAAAGGTGGTATGTGCAAGAAACTTTTGTCTCCTGAAGTCCAGAAAAGAAGAGTGAATTAACGTGCATTAGAGAAGAGTGTATTTCATGATTCTGGTCACTCTGGAAGTATCTCTAACTCGTCAGTGCTCACGGAGTGAACGGGGCTCGAGCAGAACACACAGCCTCCCGTGCTCACACCCTCCGCGCAAAGGTCTGAAGACGCAAAACCAGTCCTACTTCTACGCTGTGAACCTCCACGCTCTCTCCTTCCCTCCTCTTCATTATCTTCTGACTCCATCCTCAAACAGCATGGAAAAGTTGATGCAGTTGGTAACGTCAGGTCACCTCTGGGGCGGTCAGGCATGGCGGGAACGTCGCCGAGCTTCGAGAAGACGCCTCCCTGGTTCTAGGAAGAGCTGCTTCTGTCGTGGGAAGTTCGACTATCTCTGTGGTCCCAACACTGACACTCAGTTACGGCTTGGAGATCAATCACCGCAGCAGTTTTAAGTACTGTGGGCATGGGGCGCCTGGGTGTCTCAATCGTTAAGCGTCTGCCTTCAGCTCAAGTCATGATCCCGGGGTCCTGAGATCGAGCCCCGCATCCGGCTCCCTGCTCCGCGGGAAGCCTGCTTCTCCCTCTCCCACTCTCCCTGCTTGTGTTCCCTCTCTCGCTGTGTCTCTCTCTGTCAAATAAATAAATAACATCTTTAAAAAATAGTAAAGTACTGTGGGCTTAATATGTGCGAGAATCAAGAGGTCCACCCACAGCACCCTTCATCGATCACGAAGAGCCTCCCTCACTTGAGAAACATCTGAAGATTTCCGTTAGGACAGCCTGCGTGCTACATCCATATGTGAGCTCCTGTACTGAGCACAGGTCTTAGACCTTCACTCCTCTTCCCCTACTACCCACCTAACGTCATACTGTTCGGCAAAACCCTTGAAAACTGAGGAATAAGTTTATGATATTAAATCACATAAGGGGAGGATGGAAAGCAATGGAAACTCTCCTATTCGGCCAGCCGAGTGTAAATTGCTACAACTTTCCAGAAACCTGTTTGGCAGTATTTCCTAAAGTTTAACATGCGTGCACCCTATGACCCAGCAATTCTGCTTCTGAATACGCATCCATCAGAAATGCATACACCTGTGCGCCGAAAGACATGTACAAGGATGCTCAAAACTGCATGACTCGTGACAGATCCACCCGGGAGCAGCCCAAATGCCTGTGGGCAAGAGTTGGATGAATGAATGCGCTACACATTGACAGGGGGACACTTTACTGCAGTGACACACTGCCCATGTGATATTGAGCCTCTCAGAATACGGACCATCTCAGGAACATAGTCTCCAGCCAGAGAATCCAGACACATCATATAACTGAATAATAGAAACCGTGAAAACAGCAAAACCAACCTACGATGAAACAGGTCAAGGGAGTACTTACTCTGGAAAGGGGATGAGGGAATCTTCTGGGAATATTCTAGATCTTGCCCCAGACGGTTGTCCCACAGACATGTTACCATTGTAAAAAGTCGTCCAGCAGCACATTTATGATTTGTGAACCTAGGCTACTCTTCAATTTAAAGTTGACTTAAAAATCTATCACTATTGGGGCACCTGGGGATTC
>NW_027763436.1:0-297 GCF_054177405.1 Leptonychotes weddellii
GCCCCAAGCACAGGCAGTGGGGAAAATCAGGTCAACGAGCACGTTTAAGCAACAGAAAACGCAAGGGCGGGTCACTGAGCAACAGAGAAATGCAGCCTTGCCTCACTTGTGGGCCCATCCCGTACAGGCCTGGTCCTAGAGCTGCACCCCACCTCTCTTCTGCAGTTCTGCCTTTGGTGAGCCCCTAATTAGGAAGGCGACAAAGCAGCTGAGAAGGGCGCAGGGGGGAGCCCAGATGCAAACGGTTGTGAGGGCTCAGGAGAGGGGGGGGGTGCTCGGGTAGTGGGAGGTGGAGTC
>NW_027763437.1:0-297 GCF_054177405.1 Leptonychotes weddellii
GATGAACCTGGTCATAACTCCTATAACCAACTCCAAACTGTCTTTAAAGATTCTGGGCTTCCGTAAGAGGCTGAATCCACCTGGGTAGCCTTTAACTCTAACTCTACATTTACTAACAGGCAGAACCAGGATCTTTTAGTTGAAGGACCAGCATGGAATGGGAAACTCAGTCCACTCCAGAGTTAGCTAGCTTGGCAAATGAGCTCACTCACACCCAGCAGGGTCACCTGAAAGAAAGAACTAAAATTCTCAATTTTCAGCTCTGGCAAATGAAGGCCCCTAAACAGACCCAAACCT
>NW_027763438.1:0-297 GCF_054177405.1 Leptonychotes weddellii
TTTAAAAAAGAGAAAGTACTTTGCAAATGAGAAGTAAGAGGAACAGGTGGGACCTGTACATTTTTGCTAGGAAGAGCCAGACTGAATCCCTCAAAGAGAAAAGCCATCCCTATGCATCAGGCACTACATTGAGTACAGAAAAGCAAATAAGCCCTGCCCTGTAGTCAGAGGCTCCTTATGGGGAAAGCTGACTCTCAGCCGTAGTCCTCATCAGCTCTTTCTGTTCCAGACTTGAAGCCTCGTGGCGTGGTGGTGAACATGATCCCAGGGCTGCCGGCTCACATCCTGCTCATGTGT
>NW_027763439.1:0-297 GCF_054177405.1 Leptonychotes weddellii
TGTTTATCCATTTATCTATGTAAAGATGACAAGGAAAAGGAAAAAGTTGATACAAATGAATGGTGTACTCTTCTCTTATAAACTGCATATGCATCAAAGGACACATACATCAAAAACTGAAGAATAGCTATAGCCATAATGAGTATGGACAAAGGCAATTATTACTTTTATTTGGTAAAAATGTTTCTTTAACCCATCTACAAGGCTGCATTATTCTCTGATCTTACTACCTGATTTTAATATTTTTCTTAATTGTAGGTGATCATTCCAATATTTAACTACTTTGCTGCCTAAAGA
>NW_027763440.1:0-297 GCF_054177405.1 Leptonychotes weddellii
GAATAAAAAAAAAAAGAGGAATCACCCATAAATATGTTCTTATCTTAAAAATTCTTCTTAATAAACATGTTCATCCACACTCCCACATGAACATGTATATTCACAGTATGTTTAAGCCCACGCACACACATAGATAATTCATGAGAAACTCATGAAATCCACACACACACCACAGAAGGAAAAATTAGTTAAGACATACATGAGATAGGTCTGTTGTTATAGTAGAATTTAAAACAATTATTTTGGTGTCTGAGAACACATTCTTAACATACATAAATAGTTGACTTAATGGAAAAA
>NW_027763441.1:0-297 GCF_054177405.1 Leptonychotes weddellii
AAAATTATGTAGCTTAGTTTCACAACATGGAAAGAAAATAGAGCCAGATTTGTTTTGTTTTGTTTTGTTTTGTTTTGTTTTGTTTTGTTTTGTTTTGTTTTGTTTTGTTTTGTTTTGTCTAATTCTGGCGTTTAAATTATTTCCAGAAAATAAACGTGAAACTGTTCACATTCTCTAGAGATAAATAGAACGTCGGTAAAGGACACTCAGTTATCATTAATATGTCTTCCCATAATAAGCTTTACTCCTAGTGGTTGCCGAAGTGGTGATGCTGTTGTTGCCACCGGCTATCACGAC
>NW_027763442.1:0-297 GCF_054177405.1 Leptonychotes weddellii
CACGATATCTGTAACAAGGGCCTTTGATAAGCTTGCTCGATCATGGGAGGACAGAGGCTACCTGCTAATGTTAGAACGAGCTCTTCTCACAATGCCTCTTATAAGTGCTGATCTCATGCTGGATCCACAGAGGTGCCCCCAGCACCATAAGGTGCTGCAGTTAAAGCTTCTGGAATATCGCAATGGCACTTGGCGGCAGGGGGGGGGGAGTTCTGTCTTTCTTGTACATGTATACTCTTTTGGAACAGCTAGAGTTAAAGGATGAGCAGGAGTTTGGGTTTTGAGCCACAAAGTTTC
>NW_027763443.1:0-297 GCF_054177405.1 Leptonychotes weddellii
AACAAAATCAAAGGACTAAATAAATAAATAAATATTCCATGTTCACGTATAGAAAAACTCAATATTGTCAAGATGTCAATTCTTCCCAAATTGGTATATAAATTAAATGCAATTTTAAAATCCCAGCAAATTGTTTCATGGATATTGACAAACTGATTCTAAAGTTTATATGGAGACGCAAAAGTTGCAGAATAGCCAACACAATATTGAAGAACAAAATTGGAGGACTGAAAAAGAGAAAGACATGTATCATATGATCTCACTGATATGAGGAATTCTTAATTGCAGGAAACAAAC
>NW_027763444.1:0-297 GCF_054177405.1 Leptonychotes weddellii
ATGATAACCCTTCCTTCGCACCCCGTGAGAGCCCTTTCCTCACCTTCCTGAGATAGCCCTTTCCTCACACCCCGTGAGAGCCCTTTCCTCATATCCCGTGATAACCCTTTCCTCACACCCCGTGAGAGCCCTTTCCTCATATCCCATGATAACCCTTACTTCACACCCCGTGAGAGCCCTTTCCTCATATCCCATGATGGCCCTTTGTTCACACCCCGTGAGAGCCCTTTCCTCATATCCCATGATGGCCCTTTGCTCACATCCTGAGATAGCCCTTTCCTCACCTTCCTGTGGTAG
>NW_027763445.1:0-297 GCF_054177405.1 Leptonychotes weddellii
AAAAAAAAATTGGGAGTAAAGATTCAGCTCACAAATGAAGAAAATATTTAATTCGTTGAGAAATAGGCAAAATATCAAGGCTGTAAATGGTCCATTACAGTGTTCGAAAAGGCATCTGCAATATTGGAGTGCTGAACACAGACCTTATCATAACTCCACCACAAGAAAAGCTACTCTTCCAGACCAAGGAGGGGAGAAGCGGGAGGAATTATACCAGCACTGCATTTTGCCCCCCGATTACAAAATTCTAGGTTCCTAGGAAAGAATTCAGCCTGCCGTCATGTCGGTAAAAATGAT
>NW_027763446.1:0-4024 GCF_054177405.1 Leptonychotes weddellii
AAAACAATGGATCGTGGATCACTACATCAAAAACTAATGATGTATGGTGACTAACATAATATAATAAAATTAAAAACTACAATAAATAAATAAATAAAATAAAAAGGGAATCCTGGGGCGCCTGGGTGGCTCGGTTGGTTAAGAGTCTGCCTTCAGCTCAAGTCATGATCTCTGGGTCCTGGGAATGAGCTCCGCATCGTGCTCCCTGCTCAGTGGGGAGCCTGCTTCTCCCTCTGCTGCTCCCCTGCCCCTCCCCAAATGCTCCTGTTCTCTCTCTCACTCTCTCTCCCTCAAATAAATAAAAAAAATTTTTAAAAAGAATAAAAAATAAATAAAATAAAAAGGGAAACCTTATTTTGTTAAGACCATCAGCAAAAAGAAAAAAAATTTAAAAAGGAATGGAAATATTAATTTATACACTGACTCATGATGGAAAGAGATTGTAATTCCCAGTTGCATTTTACCATAAGGGTCACCCTGAGAATTGTTCCTGAGTCATAGGGTTAACAAAGTGGGGAACTACATGAGCTCCTGGGGTTGGGAGGGTGATGGGGGCCACCCCACAACTATCCGTCTAACAAGATGTGGCTTCTGGCAGGTTCCGCCTCGTTCCCTTTTTGACTGAGCTGAGGGCTGTGATGGACTGGGTGTGGACAGACACGACCTTGAGCCTCTCCAGCTGGATCTGTGTGGAAGACATCTATGCTCACATATTCATCCTGAAGTGTTGGCGGGAGTCTGAAAAAGTAAGCCGATAAAAATGCCTGATCCTTTTCTGTTTCCCTTCCATCAGGCTGGTTATAAGATTAATGTGAACCTCTGCAAGTTTTGTGGACAAATAAATGGGGGCAGGGGGCAAAAACAGTGAGGACCTATAAGTGTCCCATTGGTTTCCACCCCTTGGACTTGGGAATTTTGGACTCGCTGCTGCCTTAGCCAGCAATAGCATCCAGATGTGTTCCCCTCTTGGCAAATGCATATTGTAGTTATTTTAAAAAGAAGAAATGATGTATTGCTGTGTGACCCCATAATGCTTACATGGCTCATTTGGGAGCAGAAGGGAATGTGGTATGGTAGAGAAAAGTGAGGTCAGGTGGCTTGGACTCAGTCTTACCCTCTGATTCACTCTTTGATGAGCAATGGGACAATATAACGTCTTTGTGCAAAGGAAAATGAAGTGCAAATATTTGCTTATTCTGTGAGATTGACTATTAAGATTTGAATATGGATAGAATTACTGTTATTTATTAGATTTTTTAAAAGTTTAACATCTGAAACAGGAATCTGTTGTATAATAGCAATAGGACCACTCAACAAGCATTAGCTGAGGTGGTATAAAAATGTCTTTTTTTTTTCTCTTCTCGATAATACCCTCTTTGGAAAAGTTCCCTCTAGTCTATATATTTTCTAGTATGTTCTGTTGCTGCTTCTGGGAGTTTCAGCTTCACAGTCAGGGGCCTACTGACCTGTGGCCCCTGTGTTTATGGAGTTTGTCGGAGTGAAGCAAATAGGGCTGGCAGTAAACTTAAAATCATAGAGCTTGTCCTGATTTTTTAAGGAGCAGAAAAGCTGTTAAAATGACAGAATATGAGAGATATGAGAGCTGTTTTAAGGGACTTCAAAGGGACTTTGAAGGTAACCATCATGGTGCCAAAAGTTCTGGAAATCATGAAGAATGAAGAAGAATAGGAAGAACCAAGAATTATTCTGTCTGAAGTAGAAAAAAAAATGGAAAGAGGCAAAAACAATAGCTATTTGTAACTATTCAAAATACTGGGAAATAGAGGAAACGTCTGAATTTATTTGTAAGACTCAAGATAACAGAGTTAAGACAAGTGGGCAAAAGCTCTGGTAGGTTTCAATGGCATATGAAGAACTTTCTAGCACTCGAAGCTACCCCATCACAGCTTGGCTGCCTCAGGAGGTGTCCATGTACACACAGTGACACTAGGAGAACTCACATCCTGGACCCTTTGTGCTGGGAAGCGCGGGTCCACCTCTAGCTCCAGGGGCTATTCATTCAGCAGTTACCTCATCAGTTGTCTATTGCTGCAATCAAACAATCTCAAACATAGTGATCTATATCTATATCTATATATATATGTGTGTGTGTGTGTGTTTGTTGTTGTGTTTTTTTGTTTTTTTTTTTTTTTTTGAGAGAAAGCACAGAACAGGGAGGGGCAGAAGGTGAGGGAGAGAGAGAATCCCAAGCAGGCTCCACGCCAAGCACAGAGCCCAACATGGGGCTTTATCCCACAACCCTGAGATCATGACCTGAGCTGAAACCAAGAGTTGGACACTTAACCGACTGAGCCTCCCAGGCGCCCCAAACTTAGTGGTTTAAAAATGACAACCATTTCCTTTGCTCACAATTGTGCGGGTGGGCAGTTTGGGCTGGACACCACTGGACAGACTTGCCCAGGGTCATCCTGTGGCTGCCCTTTCAGAGGGACCAAGCACAGGCAAGAGAAAGGCCAGAGAGAGAGTCAGTTCAAGACAGAGGCAAGTTGAGAGGATAATTTCAGAATGGAGAGGATCTGAACCTCTATAGGTGTTAAGGAAAAGAATAGTAGAAAAAAGAAAAGCAAACGTTTTTAGTATCAGAGCCAAAGGAAGAAGGTCCCAATGGGAGCCAGGAGGAGGGGCCGGGGGTGCTGGAAAGTGTGGAATCTGAGGCATGGGTGAACAAGTTAGTAGTGGGGAAGAGGAACGGCCATCCTACAGGAAAGCTGGAGAAAGATGGGCAGTGAACAAACATACACCACATAGCCCGGCTTCTCCATGAAATAGATGAGCTTCTGTGTTGACAGCAAGGGAGGAGGACTGCATCCCAAGACCCAGGGCACCGGAAACCGTGAGGTACTACTTCCTTTGGACGAATGGGCGGGGAGCTCTTACGAGGGGGTTTCTGAGTCAGAGCTCACACGACTGCCCCACGTTGATACGGGGCCACTTTTCATGGGAGCAGCTGTGTCGGCCCCATTTGTTGGCTCTTACAAGCCTTTCACTGCCTTTGAGCCAACATGTGCAACCTTCTTAATACCATAGTAAGGAGGTGACACCCATTGCCTGTCCTCCTTGTGCAGGCCGGTGTCTCTCTGCCCTAGAACACTAGGTACTCCTGCCCATGAAAGGTTTAGAATTATTGTTATTTTATCTTCAAGAAATAAAAAGCCTCGTTTTAATGTATCACCTCTACTTAAATATATACTTCTATCTTATGCTAAGTCGATGGATATTTCAGAATATAAGACTTTTTTAAAAAAGATTTTATTTGTTTATTATTTGAGAGAGAGAGAGATTGAGAGAATGAGTAGGAGGAGTGGCAGAGGGGGAAGCAGACTCCCCGCTAAGCAGGGAGCCCGATGTGGGGCTCAATCCTAGGACCCTGGGATCATGACCTGAGTGGAAGGCAGATGCTTAACCGCCTGAGCCACCCAGGCACTGGAGTATCAGCCTTCTAAATCACACCTGGTAGAACTTCCTGAGGAACTTAGGCGTCTGGGAAGTCAGTGTCAAGGGAGTCCAAGCGAACCTGGCACTCATTTCGACCCTGTCCCATCGGAGACTGAAACATTACCAGTGACAATCTCTTGTCTGGTGTGAGAAGAAGAGTAAACTTCTTTTAACAGTACTTTTCCTTGGGGATTATTCAGAGTCAAATGTGCTGTGCTTCAGGGGCTTTATGAATACACTTTATGAAGCCAGAACAATTTCCTGAAAGGCAGAGTCTTGGCATATGAACACCCACAAATGCAGGCCACTCGGTCCTAGTCATAGTTTACTGTTTTTTAAAAGATTTTATTTATTTATCTGAGAAAGAGAGAGAGCAAGCATGAGCAGGGGGCAGAGGGAGAGGGAGAAGCAGAGGGAGGAGCTCGATGTGGGGTTTGATCCCAGGACCCTGAGATCATGACCTGAGCTGAAGGCAGATGCTTAATGGACTGAGACAGCCAGGCGCCCCTCCACACACAACAGTTTTAAGAAGTTCTCTCAGGTCCCTTTGGTCCCTCCTGGTACCACT
>NW_027763447.1:0-297 GCF_054177405.1 Leptonychotes weddellii
ACTGAGCCACCCAGGCGTCCCTGAAATGAGTCTCCTGTAGATAGCATATAGCTGGGTCTTGGCATTTTTATTTATTTTTTTAAAAGATTTTATTTATTCATTCATTCATGCATGCATTCATTCATTCATTCATGAGAGACAGAGAGGCAGAGAAGCAGACTCCCCACAGAGCAGGGAGCCCGATGTGGGGCTCGATCCCAGGACCCTGGGATCACGACCTGAGCTGAAGGCAGATGCTTAACTGACTGAGCCAATCAGGAGCCCCAGGTCTTGTTTTTTTGTTTTTGGGGTTTTTTT
>NW_027763448.1:0-297 GCF_054177405.1 Leptonychotes weddellii
ATTCTCCAGGGAGTTCTTGGCAACTCTGTTTGAAGCATTGGGTTGGTTGGTAGCCTGAAAGGTGAGCGGAAGAGTTAGGAAGTATCCATGATTTTTCTTTTTTTTTTTTTTTAAAGATTTTATTTATTTATTTGAGAGAGAGAATGAGATAGAGAGAGCATGAGAGGGGGGAGGGTCAGAGGGAGAAGCAGACTCCCCGTTGAGCAGGGAGCCCGATGCGGGACTCGATCCCGGGACTCCAGGATCATGACCTGAGCCGAAGGCAGTCGCTTAACCAACTGAGCCACCCAGGCGCCC
>NW_027763449.1:0-297 GCF_054177405.1 Leptonychotes weddellii
GAGCAGAGGAAGAAAGGAAGATTGCCTGGAGGCCATAGATATCACAGGGCAGAAAACTAGAATAAGCACAATTAAGGCTACTGTGGGCTACGCTAGATTGGGCTGGCCTGGGCTGAGCTGAAGTGGACAAGCCGGGCTGGGCTGAACTAGGCTCAACTGGGCTGAGCTGGGCTGGGCTGAACTGGGCTGAGCTGGGCTGGGCTGCCTGGACTGAGCTGGGCTGAGCTGAACTGGGCTGAGCTGAGCTGGTCTCAACTGGGCTCAACTGGGCTGAGCTGAGCTGGGCTCAACTGGGCT
>NW_027763450.1:0-297 GCF_054177405.1 Leptonychotes weddellii
TTTCTTAAAACAATTTTGTTCCTTGCCAAGGTTATTTCAGTTGGTGTTTGGACTCAACATTAATTCCTTTTTTTTTTTTAAAGTTTAATTTATTTATTAGAGAGAGAGAGAACAGGCACGAGTAGGGGGGTGCAGAGGGAGAAGCAGACTCCCCGCTGAGCAGGGAGCCCGATGTGGGACTCGATCCCGGGACTCCAGGATCATGACCTGAGCCCAAGGCAGACGCTTAACCAACTGAGCTACCCAGGCGCCCCAGGTCTCAGTATTAATTCCTGATGAGACTGTTGCTTTCCTCGG
>NW_027763451.1:0-297 GCF_054177405.1 Leptonychotes weddellii
AATACTACTAGCATCGATCCACTAGAAACCAGTGTGAAATAAACAAAAGCAAGCCCACAGCTTACCAGGGCCCCTAGTTTTCAGTACCGATCCCAAACGCCAGCTTTGCCCCACCTCCTATCACATCCTCCTCAGGCCTGGCAGAAAGCCACATCTCAGAGACAAAGACTGAGAGCAACTCTGGCCAAAAGACAGTCCTTGTGACCACAGAACATTATCTATAGTCATAAGAAATGAAGAACCCTTGAGTTACCAACAGAATGCCCGAAGTGCAACATATGCACAGAAGGGATGATG
>NW_027763452.1:0-297 GCF_054177405.1 Leptonychotes weddellii
TGTAATGTATGGGGATTAACATAAGAATAAAAAAAAAAAGAAAAGAAATGAACAGAAGTATCAAAAAATAACAGATACCAATGAAAAAGTCTTTTGGCGTTATATCATCATATCTTTAATATATTTTTAATGGAATATCTTTATTATCACCAGTTGTTTATGTTTAGTCAAAATCTCTACCCCTACAGTATTCTGTTGTCAATGGTAGGACCATAGGAGGCTACAGATGGTACAGACCAGTCCAGGGGCTGCACTGGGGTAGGTCTAACCAAGCAGGAGCACATAATGGGTCTAGGG
>NW_027763453.1:0-297 GCF_054177405.1 Leptonychotes weddellii
TTTAAAAAAGAGAAAGTACTTTGCAAATGAGAAGTAAGAGGAACAGGTGGGACCTGTACATTTTTGCTAGGAAGAGCCAGACTGAATCCCTCAAAGAAAAAAGCCATCCCTATGCATCAGGCACTACATTGAGTACAGAAAAGCAAATAAGCCCTGCCCTGTAGTCAGAGGCTCCTTATGGGGAAAGCTGACTCTCAGCTGTAGTCCTCATCAGCTCTTTCTGTTCCAGACTTGAAGCCTCGTGGCGTGGTGGTGAACATGATCCCAGGGCTGCCGGCTCACATCCTGCTCATGTGT
>NW_027763454.1:0-297 GCF_054177405.1 Leptonychotes weddellii
GCTCTTCGGCCTACCTCCCAAATGATCACATCAGAAATAGCATATCTAGTCTCTAGCATCCTCAGTATCCTGCTGTTATTTGAAGCCTTCTAAAAACCAAGCTGAGAGGGCGCCTGGGTGGCTCAGTTGGTTAAGCGACTGCCTTCGGCTCAGGTTATGATCCCAGGGTCCTGGGATCAAGTCCCACATCGGTCTCCCCCTTCTCTGCGGGGAGCCTGCTTCTCCCTCTGCCTGCCACTCCCCTTGCTTGTGCTCTCTCTCTCTGTCAAATAAATAAATAAAATCTTTAAAAAAAAA
>NW_027763455.1:0-297 GCF_054177405.1 Leptonychotes weddellii
CTCCCTGCTCAGCGAGGAGCCTGCTTCTCCCTCTGACCCTCCCCCCTCTCATGTACTCTCTCTCATTCTCACTCTCTCAAATAAATAAATAAATCTTTAAAAAAAAAAAAAAATCAGAGCAGCAGTCCCTTAAATGCCAGCCTGAGGGATTTTCAGCCACTCTCTGTAGGTATTACTTCTGTCTTCTCCCTTGGAGAACTCTTCCCTTCCCAAATTTGAGTAACATTGGTGCTGTTTCTGCCTTTGGAAAACAGCTGATCCCGGGTTTCAGATAACTGTTTTGTCTGGCACTGTAGC
>NW_027763456.1:0-297 GCF_054177405.1 Leptonychotes weddellii
GTATCAAAGCACTTTGCTTTACCATATTCTGTCTTGTACGAAAATTAGCTGCTGTTCTGACTCTGTCCTGGGGGCCTTTACTCCAAGACAGTCGTACAATGCGAGAATGGTCAAACGTAGAGCATTGTTGGAATCAGAGGGGTGTGTGCATTTATTAATGAAAATGACTCAAGCAGAGACAGAGGTCCAAAAACCAACCAAAGTCAACATACTTGGAGGAAATAGTCGCCTATTGCTTAAAGTCTAGATCAACTGTCCATCAGCTCTGGCTCATCAGCCAAATCTGGCCTGCCCTTG
>NW_027763457.1:0-4024 GCF_054177405.1 Leptonychotes weddellii
AGGAATGCCACTGATTTTTGTGCATTGATTTTATATCCTGCCACTTTACTGAATTCCTGCATGAGTTCTAGAAGTTTTGGGGTGGAGTCTTTTGGGTTTTCCACATAAAGTATCATATCATTTGCAAAGAGTGAGAGTTTGACTTCTTTGCTGACTTGGATGCCTTTTATTTCTTTTTGTTGTCTCATTGCTGAGGCTAGGACTTCTAATACTATGTTGAATAGCAGTGGTGATAGTGGACATCCCTGCCATGTTCCTGACCTTAGGAGAAAGCTCTCAGTTTTTCCCCATTGAGAATAATATTCGCTGTGGGTTTTTCATAGATGGCTTTTATGATATTGAGGTATGTACCCTCTATCCCTACATTGTGAAGAGTTTTAATCAAGAAAGGGTGCTGTACTTTATCAAATGTTTTTTCTGCATCTATTAAGAGTCTAATAGGGTTCTTGTTCTTTCTTTTATTAATGTAGTGCATCACATTGATTGATTTGTGGATGTTGGACCATCCAACCAACCAACCAAGGTTGGTTAGTTGGAGCCCAGGAATAAATCCTGGTCATGGTGAATAATCCTTTTAATGCACTGTTGGATCCTATTGTCTAGTATTTTGGTGAGAATTTCTGCATCCATGTTCATCATGGATATTGGCCTGTAATTCTCCTTTTTGAATGGGTCTTTGTCTGGTTTTGGGTCAAGGTAATGCTGGCCTCATAAAATGAGTTTGGAAGTTTTCCTTCCACTATACTTTTTTAAATGGCTTCAGAAGAATAGGTATTAATTCTTTCAAATGTTTGGTAGAATTCCCCTGGGAAGCCATCTGGCCCTGGGCTCTTGTTTATTGGGAGATTATTAATTATTGCTTCAATTTCCTTAGTGGTTATAGGTTTGTTCAGGTTTTCTATTTCTTCCTGGTTCAGTTTTAGTAGTTTATACTTCACTAGGAATGCATCCTTTTCTTCCAGATTGTCTAATTTGCTGACATATAGTTGCTCATAATATGTTCTTATAATTGTTTGTATTTCTTTGGTGTTGTTTGTGATCTCTCCTCTTTCATTCATGATTTTATTAATTTGGGTCATTTCTCTTTTCTTTTTGATAAGTCTGGCCAGGGGTTTATCAATCTTATTAATTCTTTCAAAGAACCAGCTCCTAGTCTCATTGATCTATTCTACTATTCTTTTGGTTTCTATTTCATTGATTTCTGCTCTGATTTTATTTTTTCTCTTCTCCTGATGGGTTAGGCCTTATTTGCTGTTCTTTCTCCAGCTCCTTTAGGTGTAGGGTTAGGTTGTGTATTTGAGACCTTTCTTGTTTCTTGAGAAAGGCTTGTACTGTTATGTACTTTCTTCCTAGGACAGCCTTTGCTGCATTCCAAAGGTTTTGAACTGTCATATTTCCATTTTCATTTGTTTCCATGAATTTTTTTAATTCTTATTTAAGAAGAATTGGTTGACCCATTCTTTAGTAGAATGCTCTTTAGCCTTTAGTAGGATGCATTTGAGTTCTTTCCAACTTTCCTCTTGTGATTGAGTTCTAGTTTCAAAGCATTTTGGTCCAAAAATATGTAGGGAATGATTCCAATCTTTTGGTACTGGTTAAGACCTGATTTGTGACCCAGGATGTGATCTATTCTGGAGAATGTTCCATGGGCACTAGAGAAGAATGTGTATTCTGTTGCTTTGGGATGGAAAGTTCTGAATATATCTGTGAAGTCCATCTGGTCCAATGTGTCATTTAAAGCCTGTATTTCCTTATTGATCTTTTGCTTCGAGGATCTGTCCATTTCAGTGAAATCCCCTACTATTATTGCATTATTGTCCACGTGTTTCTTTGATTTTGTTATTAATTGGCTTATATAATTGGCTGTTCCCATCTTAGGGGCATAGATATTTACAATTGTTAGATCTTCTTGTTTGATGGATTCTTTAAGTATGATGTAGTGTCTTTCTTCATCTCTTATTATAGTCTTTGGTTTAAAATCTAATTTGTCTGATATTAGGATTGCCACCCCAGCTTTCTTTTGATGTCCATTAGCATGGTACATGGTTTTCCACCCCCTCACTTTCAGTCTGGGGGTGTCTTTGGGTCTAACGTGAGTCTCTTGTAAACAGCATGTTGATGGGTCTTGGTTTTTTATTCAATCTGATACCCTGTGTCTTTTGATTGGAGCATTTAGCCCATTTACATTCAGGGTAACTACTGAAAGATATGAATTTAGTGACACTGTATTGCTGTAAGGTGACTGTTACTGTATATTGTCTGTGTTCCTTTCTGGTCTATGTTGCTTTTAGGCTCTCTCTTTGCTTAGAGGACCCCTTTCAAGATTTTTTGTAGGGCTGGTTTGGTGTTCACAAATTCTTTTAATTTTTGTTTGTCCTGGAAGTTTTTTATCTCTCCTTCTATTTTCAGTGACAGCCTAGCTGGATATAGTATTCTTGGCTGCATATTTTTGTCGTTTAGTGCCCTGAATATATCATGCCAGTCCTTTCTGGCCTGCCAGGTCTCTGTGGATATTTCTGCTGTCAATCTAATGTTTCTACCATTGTAGATTACAGACCTCTTATCCTGAGTGGCTTTTAGGATTTTATCTTTGTGTCTGAGACTCGTAAGTTTTACTATTAGATGTCGGGGTGTGGACCTATTTTTATTGATTTTGAGAGGGGTTCTCTGTGCCTCCTGGATTTTGATGCCTGTTTCCTTCCCCAAATTAGGGAAGTTCTCTGCTATAACTTGCTCCAATATACCTTCTGCCCCCCCCTTCTTCTTCTGGGATCCCAATTATTCTAATATTGCGTCATCTTGTAGTATCACTTATCTCAAATTCTGCCCTCATGATCCAGTAGTTGTTTATGTCTCTTTTTCTCAGCTTCTTTATTCTCCATCATTTGGTCTTCTATATCACTAATTCTCTCTTCTGCCTCATTTATCCTAGCAGTTAGAGCCTCCATTTTTTATTGCACCTCATTAATAGCCTTTTTGATTTCAACTTGGCTAGATTTTAGTCCTTTCATTTCTCCAGAAAGGGATTCTCTAGTATCTTCTAAGCTTTATTCAAGCCCAGCTAGTATCTTTATAATCGTCATTCTGAACTCTAGTTCCAACATCATACTAATGTCTGTATTGAGTAGGTCCCTGGCAGTTGGTATTGCCCCTTGTTTTTGTTTTTGAGGTGAATTTTTCCATCTTGTCATTTTGTCCAGAGGAGAATAGATGAATGAGAGAACAAAATGCTAAAAGGGTAACAACAATCCCAGAATATTACCCAATAAACAAATCAGAAGAGGCACAAAACTGGGGGAAAAAAAAAAAAAGAATATGATCAGGCTGGTGAATCGAACAGAGCCACATACTCACCACATTTTGGTCTGTTAGAAGAAATTGCCTCCCAGCTGGCGCAGCCACTCTGGAAAACAGTATGGAGGTTCCTCAAAAAGTTGAAAATAGAGCTACCCTATGACCCAGCAATTGCACTACTGGATATTTACCCCAAAGATACAAATGTAGTGATCCAAAGAGGCACCTGCACCTCAATGTTTATAGCAGCAATGTCCATAATAGCCAAACTATGGAAAGAGCCAAGATGTCCATCAACAGATGAATGGATAAAGAAGATGTGATATATATATTTTATATATATAAAATAGAATATTATGCAGCCATCAAAAAAAAAGTGAAATCTTGCCATTTGCAATGATGTGGATGGAACTAGAGGGTATTATGCTAAGTGAAATAAGTTAATCAGAGAAGGATATGTATCATATGATCTCACTGATATGAGGAATTTTTAATCTCAGGAAACTGAGGGTTGCTGGAGTGGTGGGGGTTGGGAGAGATGGGGTGGCTGGGTGATGGACATTGGAAAGGGTATGTGCTGAGTGCTGTGAATTGTGTAAGACTGATGAATCACAGACCTGTACCTCTGAAACAAATAATACATTATATGTTAAAAAAAAAAAAAAAGATAGTAAGAAGGGAAAATGAAGGGGGAGTGATCAGAGGGGGAGATGAACCATGAGACACTATG
>NW_027763458.1:0-297 GCF_054177405.1 Leptonychotes weddellii
CCATATAGTTGTAGGTTCATTTCTGGATTTTCTATCCTGTTCCATTGATTTATATGTCTGGTTTTGTGCCAGTACCATACTGTCTTGATGACTACAGACTTCATTGTAATATAGCTTGAAGTCTGGAATTGTGATTCTTCCAGCTTTGCTTTTCTACTTCAGGATTGCTTTGGCTATTTGGGGTCTTTTGTGGTTCCATTTAAATTTTAGGATTGTTTATTCTAGCTCTGTGAAAAATGGTGGTGGTATTTTGGTAGGGATTGCATTAATGTGTAGATTGCTTTGAGCACTATAGAC
>NW_027763459.1:0-297 GCF_054177405.1 Leptonychotes weddellii
ACTACAGAAGATGTCTGTGAAAATTAATGAAAAACTTTTAAAATAAGTTTTTAAAAAAATTCTTTGATTTTTGTCTCTTGATGCATGATTTATTGATATGTCACATTGTGGACTCAAACATTATAACATCAGGGACTTATTTGGATCAAGGTTCATGTTCCAAAATGCAGGGTTCATATATCCCTGCTCTTCCAGCATACTTCCTCCCCAATTAATGGAATGATGACATGGCACTGTGTTTTTTTTTTTTTTTTTAATTCTTATGTTAATCCCCATACATTACATCATTAGTTTTAG
>NW_027763460.1:0-297 GCF_054177405.1 Leptonychotes weddellii
CAATGTTAGTACACTAGATGGTATGTACACTTAAAATCATCACACAACTACCATTTCTTTTTTTTTTTTTAAGATTTTATTCATTTGAGAGAGAGAGAGAGCGAGCACAAGCAGGGGGAGAGGCAGAGGGAGAGGGAGAAGTAGACTCCCTGCTGAGCAGGGAGCCCGATGTGGGACTTGATCTCAGAACCCTGAGATCATGACCTGAGCCAAAGGCAGACGCTTAACCATCTGAGCCACTCAGGCGCCCCACATAGCTACCATTTCTAACAGGGCATGTAAATTAGTGATTGCATG
>NW_027763461.1:0-297 GCF_054177405.1 Leptonychotes weddellii
CAATGTTAGTACACTAGATGGTATGTACACTTAAAATCATCACACAACTACCATTTCTTTTTTTTTTTTTAAGATTTTATTCATTTGAGAGAGAGAGCGAGCGAGCACAAGCAGGGGGAGAGGCAGAGGGAGAGGGAGAAGTAGACTCCCTGCTGAGCAGGGAGCCCGATGTGGGACTTGATCTCAGAACCCTGAGATCATGACCTGAGCCAAAGGCAGACGCTTAACCATCTGAGCCACTCAGGCGCCCCACATAGCTACCATTTCTAACAGGGCATGTAAATTAGTGATTGCATG
>NW_027763462.1:0-297 GCF_054177405.1 Leptonychotes weddellii
CCATATAGTTGTAGGTTCATTTCTGGATTTTCTATCCTGTTCCATTGATTTATATGTCTGGTTTTGTGCCAGTACCATACTGTCTTGATGACTACAGCCTTCATTGTAATATAGCTTGAAGTCTGGAATTGTGATTCTTCCAGCTTTGCTTTTCTACTTCAGGATTGCTTTGGCTATTTGGGGTCTTTTGTGGTTCCATTTAAATTTTAGGATTGTTTATTCTAGCTCTGTGAAAAATGGTGGTGGTATTTTGGTAGGGATTGCATTAATGTGTAGATTGCTTTGAGCACTATAGAC
>NW_027763463.1:0-297 GCF_054177405.1 Leptonychotes weddellii
ATGTGGCTACATAATCTTTCTAATTACCATTTTAATGACTTCATAATACTCCTTCCAGTTCACATATTGTAATTTATTTAACCACTCCCTATTGTTGAACATTTTTTATTGTTTCCAGACTTTTACTAATATAGAAAACGGTGCATACAATATCTGTTGTTTTCTTCTTTTTGAATGAGTTTTTTAGATGGTGGGGCGAGTCAAAGAGTGGGATTGATTTCACAGCTCTCGATAAACTTTGTTCTGCCGATTTTCCATAAGCAGCAATGCCACTGGCAGGGTATTAAGATACTCATT
>NW_027763464.1:0-297 GCF_054177405.1 Leptonychotes weddellii
AAACTATCATCTTAAGCTATGTATGACTTACAACAACTTGGCAAAGTATACATTGTATTTTTTATTATTTTTTTAAATATTTTATTTACTTATTTGACAGAGAGAGTTAGCATGAGAAGGAACACAAGTGGGGGAGTGGGAGAGGGAGAAGCAGGCTCCTCGCTGAGCAGGGAGCCCGATGTGGGTCTCGATCTCAGGATGCTGGGATCATGACCTGAGCCAAAGGCAGACGCTTAAGGACTGAGCCACCCACGTGCCCCGCAAAGTATAAATTTTAAACAAAGGTGACATATTACT
>NW_027763465.1:0-297 GCF_054177405.1 Leptonychotes weddellii
GAGTCTGCTTCTCCCTCTGACCCTCCTCCCTCTCATGCTCTCTGTCTCTCATTCTCTCTCTCGCAAATAAATAAATAAAATCTTTTTAAAAAATAAATAAATAAATAAATATTTAAAAAAAAGCAGGGAGTCTGCTTAAGGATCCTCTCTCTCCCTCTTCCCCTCCCCCTGCTTGCTCGCGCACCCTCTCTCTCCCTCTAAAATAAATAAATCTTTAAAAAAAACTATTAGTCATATTGATCAAATGATATAATGGATATACATTTCAAAGTGTTACTCTGTGAAGTATTTATTTTA
>NW_027763466.1:0-297 GCF_054177405.1 Leptonychotes weddellii
ATTCCCCTGCGGGGAGCAGCGGCTGGGAGGGAGCCCGAGGAGGGGGCAGCTAGCTGCCAGCAATGTCTTGTTTCTTGATTTGGGTGCTGCTCATACAGGTGTGTTCAGTGTGTGAAAATCCATCGAAGCATATACTTCAAATGTGTGCACTTTTCTGTAATTTTATAATGAGTGTTCTGTAAGTTGAATAAGTGTTCTAAAGATTTATTTATTTGAGAGAGAGAGAGTGCGCCCGTGAGCCTGGGGAGGGGCAGAGGGAGAGAAGGGGGGAGAGAAGCAGACTCCTTGCTGAGCACG
>NW_027763467.1:0-297 GCF_054177405.1 Leptonychotes weddellii
TCATGATTCCAGGGTCCTGAGATTGAGTCCCACATCAGGCTCCTTGCTCAGCGGGGATCCTGCTCCTCCCTCTGCCTGCAGCTCCTCCTGCTTGTACTCTCTCTCTCTCTCTCTGGCAAATGAATAAATAAAATCTTTTTTAAAAAAAAAAGAAAAGAAAATCTTTGAACATACACTTCCATATCAATATCCCAAATGAAATAGTATCTGTAACCCTACTGCAGTGAAGGTCCATGTGGCCTGGGTCTGGACCACACTGAGTTTAACAAACAGCACTCAATGGTCATAGTCTCTGAA
>NW_027763468.1:0-4023 GCF_054177405.1 Leptonychotes weddellii
CCACATTCAGTGTGGAGCCCATGTTGGGGCTCGATCTCACAACTCTGAAATCATGACCTGAGCTAAAATTAAGAGTTGGATGCTTAACCAACTGAGCCACCCAGGTGCCCCTACAATGCAGATTTTATAAAAATATGCAGACTAGACTATTTCTTTTTTTAAAAAAGATTTTATTTTTAAGTAATCTCTACACCCAGCATGGGACTCGAACTTACAACCCTGAGCTCCAAAGTCGCATGCTCTACTGACTGAGCCAGCCAGGCATCCCCAGATTAGACTGTTTCATAGCACTATTTTAAGGCCTTAAGGAAGACTCTAGTAAGAGTATATCGGGTTAAAGATTTATTTATTTATTTGAGAGAGCAAGAATGAGAGAGAGAGAGTACATGAGGGGGGAGGGTCAGAGGGAGAAGCAGGCTCCCCGCCGAGCAGGGAGCCCGATGCGGGACTCGATCCCGGGACTCCGGAATCATGACCTGAGCCGAAGGCAGTTGCTTTACCAACTGAGCCACCCAGGTGCCCCGAGTATATCGGGTTAAAGCATAGAATTTATCATTATATCTGGGATTTAGTTGAGACTTTGTCCCAATAAGTCCTTCATTTTAAGTGATATTTTAAATATTCCTCATCCTAAATTTGGTCAGATAACCAAACTTCTTTTAGCCAGATATTTAGTTGCTATAAGCTTTTATCTCTCTGAAACAAAATGTAGTTATAACTTATAATGATATTTAAAATAAACCAGGGGCACCTGAGTGGCTCAGTCGGTTGAGTGTCTAGCTCTTGGTTTTATCTTGGGTCATGGTCTCATGGGTCATGAGATCGAGCCCAGCATCAGGCTCTGTGTTCAGCGGGGAATCTGTTTGAAGATTCTCTCCCTCTGCCCATCCCCCTACACCTGTGCATGTGTTCTCTCTCTCTCTCTCTCTCATAAGTAAATAAATCTTTAAAAATAAATAAATAAAATAAAATAAAAATAGTCCATTCTCTTGGATGAAAAGTGTCCCAAGGAGGTTTTATTCATTGTTGAACTATCGGCCATACTATTAATTGGAGAATTTTTTATCCTCTTTGTATAAATTTCCTTTCATTAAAAACTAATTGGATATCATTTCAAAACTGTAGGATACAATTTTAATGGCATTTATGAACGCTTACATTTATTTGCAGACTAAGAAAATCAGTCCATGAATAAGGCTTTGAAAAACTCAAGTAGCAACTTTCTAAAATACATAATGTTATGGGAGATGACTATTTTGTTCATTAGCATTTTCAGGGTTTTAATAATTTAAAATGATTCCTTCTCACCAGAAGTTAATGTTTTTCTATATAATGTGAACTGAAAATAAATTGCGATCTCATACATTGTTTTCCCTTTTATTTATAGAACTATCAGCAGTGGAAAAGAAAAATAAGATGCACTGCTTTGCTGTGCCAATTTGGCATGTGCATTCTGGACTGACCTCAGGGAAGCGAGGCAATTTGACTTCTTAAAGCTGAAAAGTAGGTGAAAATGCAGGACAATAGAAATACCCCCAGTGCTGGAGCGTGAGACCACCCACACCCTCCATGCACTGGGTATTTCTTAGGATTTGTAATCCTATACCCTCTTTTTGTCTCACTTTGGGTTTATGGCAATGCAGTTATGAACTGACCCTACAGCTTATAGTTTTTTTCTCAGTATTTGCCCTCCACCACTCCAAGCTCAATTGTGGTGCCCGCCTGAGTTCCTGCAGACCCTAGAGCCAGGCATCATTAATTTAGGTTGGCATATGGGGAATACCTGGAAGAAAAACCGAGATGGACAGTTGTCCCCAGGAGGTTTATTGGAAGTACTGTTGGGAGACATACCTTGAAGAAACTGAGGAAAGCAGGATGGAGCGGAGGGAGAAAGCATCCCACGATGAGGTAACTCCAGAGGATTCAGCTGATCCTACAGGGAGGCAAGGAGGGCTGGCCTTTACATCCCCTCATTCAGCCAGTCATTGGTCATGAGCCACCTCTAGCAAGTGATGGAGCCTTGGGCATGCTAGTTCCCCGCAGCTGAAGGCACTTTCCCTGGGGCACACAGCTCTGAGACATCAGCAGCGGATATTCTTGGCCTCTGGAAGATGCTTGCTTTGGCCCTGAGGAGGGGATCTGGGAGGACCAACGCTCAGGTTTCAGCCTTGCACCACTCGGGTTCACTTGCTTCCTAGAGTAAGTTCTCCCCGGCCAGAGCTTCTCCAGAATTAAGAGGTGTAAAGTTGTTTACTAGGTACCTAAAAGAGTAAAGGAGAACTCTAAGGTATTATGGAGTTAGCCATAACAGGAATCGCTACCATCCTAGAGCTAATGAAGCAAATGCAAGGGGTTGGGGTCGTTAAATCTTAGAAACTGAAGAGGATCTACTCTGAGAATCTAAAGCTCAGACTTTGAGGAGGGGACACTGCTTTGGGCCTCTGAGCTGGGAAGAGGGCCTCTGTGGGGCTGGGGCCCAAACCTCACAAAAGGGGTGCTTGCTGGCTTATGTTGGAGTCTCTGAGGGGGATGTGACAAACTTTTTCTGTAAGTGTTGGGAAAACTGCCAAATGAATTTAGCTGCTGTTATGGGAAGGATCTGCTGCTGCTGGACTGGAGAAGCACTAGGAGGCTGGTGTTCACAGGGACTTCCGGTGGGGAGGGAGAAAGTCCCTCCTCCCTCATCCAGCCTTGGGTTCTCCCTCTACTGCCCTATTGACAGAGCCCAACACAGGGCTAGCCGGCCAAGCTAGAATTCCTGGTTTGCAGAATTCCCAGCCCCAGCACCACACAGCAGAGCATAAAAGGGTCGATCTGGAACTCAGAAACGGTGACTTAGTAACAAGTACAGAAATGCATACAATGGGTTAAAGACTTCTGAGATAAGTGTCCCAATGTGGACACGGGGTTTGGAATCAAACTCAGGTTAAAACTTCTGCTCTTCTGGGGCGCCTGGGTGGCTCAGTCGGTTAAGCGTCTGCCTTCGGCTCAGGTCATATCCCAGGGTCCTGGGATCGAGCCCTGCGTTGGGCTCCTTGCTCAGCGGGGAGTCTCCTTCTCCCTCTCCCTCTGCGCTCTCACTCTTCCTCTGTGCTCTCGCTCTCTCGATCTTGCTCTATCTCAAGTAAATAAATAAAATCTTAAGAATAAAAAAACTTCTGCTCTCCTGCTTAGTGGTTGTGAAGTGTGGTGATTATCTTAATTTTTTGTGTCTCAGTTTTCTTGTCTGTAAAGTGGAGTTAATCGTGTCTGCCTTATGGGGTTGCCTTGGGACATAAAGTCTATAAAACTCCTAGCAGTCTAACTCATAGTAGCTGCTCAGTAATGAGTTATAATTATTACCATGGGAAAGACTGGAGACCTGTGGGAGACACTTGTGGTAGCCCAGAATTTAAGTTTTAAAGACCTGAATTGTACTGATGGTAGCAGTAGGAATAAAAGAAAATGGGATAGACAGGTGTAAAAGCCCTTTGAAATAAAGAATAAAAAGAACTCAACTTTTCCACTCTGGAAAACAGTATGGAAACTCCTCAAGAAGTTAAAAATAGAACTACCTGACGATCCAGAAATTGCACTACTAGGTATTTACCCAAAGAATATGAAAACACTAATTCGAAGGGTTACATGCACCTCAGTGTTTACAGCAGCATTATCTACAATAGCCAAATTATGGAACTAGCCCAAATGTCCATCGACTGATGAATGGATAAAGATGTGAGATGATATATATATCACAATGGAATATTACTTAGCCATGAAAACAATGAAATCTTGCCATTTGCAACGACATGGACAGAGCTAGAGAGAATTTTGCTAAGTGAAATGAGTCAGTCAGAGAAAGACAAATACCATATGATTTCACTCATATGTGGAATTTAAGCAACAAAACAAACTATCATAGGGAAAAAAAAGAGAGAGGAGAACCGAGAAACAGACTCTTAACTACAGAGAACACACTGATGGTTACCAAAGGAGAGGGGGTCAGGGGGGTGGGTTAAACAGGTGATGGGGACTAAGGAGAGC
>NW_027763469.1:0-297 GCF_054177405.1 Leptonychotes weddellii
TTGTTCCTTTAAGTAGCGTTATTCCTTGTGAGACCAGTGTATGGACGTTGGCCTAAGTAAATGGTAGAGATGAGCTCCCCAAAGCTTTGAACATTGACTTACAAAGATGTCTTCTAAATCCCTCCTCTGCCACCCCCCAATTTAGACAATTTGAGTCCTTATTGTATACAACTTGCATTTTGCTGTCACATTTTAAGTTCACATTTAAATTTCTTTTTACTTTAAATTGTGTAGCCACTGTTTTTAGAACTGTTCTGATTGTTAGCATTGGGCTTTTGAACTTGGCAGATGAGCTAA
>NW_027763470.1:0-297 GCF_054177405.1 Leptonychotes weddellii
CTCTTTCATTCGTGTGTGTGCATGTGTATGTGAGTGTATGGATGTATGTGTATTTTCTCTCAGAAGGCTTGGAAACTTGGAGTCTGCACAGTTTTAATATAATTCAGACACTCAATATGGGACTTCTATCTTTCCAGGTCCTAACTCACCTTCTAGTATGAAGGTGGGGGGTTCAGTAAGAACCAAATTTTATCCTGTGCTGCCTCAAAATGTGCAATTTTTGCCTAAGTGAACTTTACAAACATTAGGAAGTTTTTTGGTGAAAATCTAATGGAAATCTAGTGCATGCCTTCCTAC
>NW_027763471.1:0-297 GCF_054177405.1 Leptonychotes weddellii
TATCTGTGATGAAAATCCTCCTCAGCATCCCTGTGCTTCTCTGAACATCGCCTCCTTGAGGCCAAGGGACCAAGTTCAGTTGTTCACTCACCTCAGCCCTGAGGCCAGCCAACCTAGTTGGCACCTGGCAGGCACTGGAAATGATGCCCAACAAAAGAATTCTGCTTGTTTCAGTTTGCCCCGATGTCCGATGACGAAAGTCCTGCGTCATCCTCTGCCGAAGAGTAGCTGTGAGGGAGGCCAGGGGCACCTCTGCTCGGGGCCAGCCAGCCCCAGAGCCAGCTGGCCCTCGTCCCT
>NW_027763472.1:0-297 GCF_054177405.1 Leptonychotes weddellii
TGCAGTTCGCGTGCGCGCGACTCCGTCACTCAGGGTTTCCACCCCGGGGGCTGCCCTAAAGTCCTTTCCCGGCGCTACCGGTCTGTGAGTCTGTGCCCGTCCTCAGCGCACGAGGCTGTCACTCACCAGCGGTGTAGGATCCCCACGGCCAGGCACCCTCCCGCTGCCGTTTATCCTCCGATATCTGCTCGCAGAATCACGGCTCCCTGCTTCGTACCTCAAAACCAACTGCCTGCGATATTCTGTTTGTAGAGATCCAGATCTTCTTACATCTCAGGCTGGTTTCGTGGGTGCTCA
>NW_027763473.1:0-297 GCF_054177405.1 Leptonychotes weddellii
ATTTGGCATTAATAAAGAATCTTTAAGTGCTTCCAAACCCACTTCATGAAGTTGGCATTACCCTGATACCAAAACCAAACAGGGACACAACAATCAATCAATTGGTATATAAATAAATACATAAATAAATAAAAATACAGATCAATATCCCTGATGAACATTGATGCAAAAATCTTCAACAAAACATCAGCAAACCATATTTAATACTTTAAAAGAATCTTAACCATGATCAAGTGGGATTTATTTCAAGGATGCAAGAATGTCTCAACATCCACAAATCAATCAATGTGATACACC
>NW_027763474.1:0-297 GCF_054177405.1 Leptonychotes weddellii
AGCACCATCACCAGCATCATCACCATCACCATCATCACCATCACCATCATCACCAACATCAGCAACATCATCACCATCACCATCATCACCAACATCAGCACCATCATCACCACCATCATCATTACCACCATCATCATCATCACCATCACCACCATCATCATCATCACCACCATCATCACCATCACCACCATCATCATCACCATCATCACCGTACTCGTCATCATCACCACCACCATCACCATCACCATACTCGTCATCATCACCATCACCACCATCATCATCACCATCACCATCATC
>NW_027763475.1:0-297 GCF_054177405.1 Leptonychotes weddellii
AGGGGTGCCTGGGTGGCTCAGTCGTTAAGCGTCTACCTTCGGCTTGGGTCGTGATCCCAGGGTCCAGGGATGGAGCCCCGCATCGGGCTCCCTGCTCAGCGGGAAGACTGCTTCTCCCTCTCCTACTCCCCCTGCTTGTGTTCCCTCTCTTGCTTTGTCTCTTTCTGTCAAATAAATAAATAAAATCCTTAAAAAAAAAATCCCACATATCAGATCATATGATAATTGTCTTTCTCTGATTGACTTATTTTGCTTAGCATAATACCCTCTAGTTCCACCCACATCATTGCAAGTGGC
>NW_027763476.1:0-297 GCF_054177405.1 Leptonychotes weddellii
AAAAAAAAATCTCAGAACTCATTTGTCACTATCAGAGGTGGTTGGTGCCCCAAACTGGTACTCTGAAAATTGCCATTTAAGGAAAGAATTAAAAAAAGAAAGGATTTATCCTGCCTACCTATATAGTTCTCCACATAAATTTTATTGTAGGATGCCCAAATGACCTGAGTTCATGAAGAATGCTTTCCAATTAAGCAAAAGAATTTTAGTTAAGGTGGACAAAAAATAAAATGATAAAAATCTCAATTTTTCATCCCTCAATAAAATAAAGGAGTCAGGCAACTATTACCAGAATGG
>NW_027763477.1:0-297 GCF_054177405.1 Leptonychotes weddellii
TTTTGCCAAAGATTAGTTGACTATATTTATGTGGGTCTATTTCTAGGCTCTCTATTCTGTACCATTGATCTATGTGTCTATTCTTTCACCAAAACTACTCTGTATTGTCTACTGTAGCTTTATAATAAATCCTGAAATCTGGTATTGTCAGTCCTCCAACCTTTTATTCTCCTTCAATATTGTGTTGGCTATTCTGGGTCTTTTGCCTCTCCATACAAACTTTAGAATCAGCTTGTCAATATTCACAAAATAACTTGCTGAAACCTTTATTAGGATTGCACTGAATCTTCAGATCAA
>NW_027763478.1:0-297 GCF_054177405.1 Leptonychotes weddellii
CGGAGTTCCAAGTAGTGTGTTTGAATTCTTTTTGGCAAGCTGAGTCCTCTGGTGTCGCTCGGTTATTGCCATCCCTGGGGCTTTGGAGTCAGGCTTCTGGGGACAGAAACTCAGTAGCCAACCTAGGGATACACTTACGGCCTAGGGTCATTTCAGCCCTGATGTGCCCACGCTGGGGCAAGCTTCGGGGGGCTCGGGGGTCTGAGTTGGGGGTGTGGGTCAGGGTGAGTGTCAGGCTCAGGGTTTGTGGGCAGGGGACCGTTGAAAGTGGCATTTCGCTGGGATGGGCACGCAGAG
>NW_027763479.1:0-4023 GCF_054177405.1 Leptonychotes weddellii
CCTGGGTGGCTCAGTTGGTTAAGCGACTGCCTTCGGCTCAGGTCATGATCCTGGAGTCCCTGGATCGAGTCCCGCATCGGGCTCCCTGCTCGGCAGGGAGTCTGCTTCTCCCTCTGACCCTCCCCCCTCTCATGTACTCGCTCTCTCTCATTCTCTCTCTCTCAAATAAATAAATAAAATCTTTAAAAAAAAAAAAAAAGTTAGGTGGGTGAAGTGCAGGGAGACATTCCTGGCAGAGGGAAGAGCTTACAAGACTTAATACCACCGAGTAGCTGCAGGTTGGTGAGAGTGCAGTATGTTGGGCAAAAACGGCAAAAGACAAAGCAGAGGAAGTGGGCTGTTGCCATGTCATCAAAGGGCTAGGCTGAGGACACGAACAGTTTTCTTATGTTGCCTTCACTGAGGCATAAAATAGCCAATTTCTCACAACTGATGGAGGTTCTGAAGTTTGCAGGCAACTTACCTTTTTATTGATGGATTTTTAAATAAATTAGAGCAAGTGCTTGAATCTCCCTATGGTATCATTCTCACACACTTGTATTCCAATATACTTTCCTGACTAGAAAAGAAAGGGAAGAACTTTCTTAGCATTGTCCTTAACTCTGGGGCTGCATACCTATGGTTATTTGCTGTGTGAAAATATGTATCCAGGCATCTAAATGGAACCTAGATGGAGCTTTCCCCTGTGGTATGGATTAAGAAAACAGTTGGTGAGGGGTGCCTGGCTCAGTCAGTTAAGCATCCGACTCTTGATCTCAGCTCAGGTCTTGATCTTAGGGTCGTGAGTTTGAGCCCCACGTTAGGCTCTACACTGGGCATGGAGCCTACTTAGTTTAAAAAAAAAAAGTTGGGCGCCTGGGTGGCTCAGTTGGTTGAGCGACTGCCTTCGGCTCAGGTCATGATCCTGGAGTCCCGGGATCGAGTCCCGCATCGGGCTCCCTGCTCGGCGGGGAGCCTGCTTCTCCCTCTGACCCTCCCCCCTCTCATGTACTCGCTCTCTTATTCTCTCTCTCAAATAAATAAATAAAAATCTTTTAAAAAAAAAAATAAATAAAAATTTAAAAAAAAAGTTGGTGACAGTAGGGATCTGTGGGAATCAGAGTCAGTGGAACAGATTTTGTGGAGGAAGAATAACATTTTCTTGGCCTGCAAGTGAGGCTTCAGGTGACTCAGGATGGGGAAGAAAGGCAAGTTGAGTAATAGTTAGATCATTCAGTCTGCCCATCTTCCTAATGCTTTTAGCTTTCTGCAGCATCTAAATCCATTGGCCCTCTGGTCTCAACTTGGGCTCCAAAAACACTCCTTCAGCAAAGGTTTACTGAGTACTTACAATGTGGCAGACATTGTTAAGGAGTTTGGAGTTCAGTAGTGAGAAAACAAAGGTCTCTGTCCTTGTGGAAGTTCTGGAATATAGTCTGTGAGTGGTTCCTTTTAGCTCTCCACCAGGGAGAAACAACTATGAGTCCCCTTCCTGTATTTGCTTAGCCCGATGTTTGGACTTTAGTATGTGACCATACAGTTATCCCTCTTCAGGTTTGGGGTAGAGGGGGGTGCGTTTCTTTTTGTTTTTGTCATACACCATCTGTACAGTTATCTGAATCTTTTAAAATCCTTGTTATGTCATCTGGCATATTGATCACCCCCCTCAGTTTCATGTTAGCTGCAGATTTCATAAAAGCACGATCCAGATCTTTGTACTAAAGTCCTCCTCTGCAGCCTCTCCTGATCTACGTAGCATATCTAAAAAAAGATAATGAGGTGGTTTTGGCATGACTTGTTCTTGGTTGAGCCTGTACTGCCTTCCAGATACCATCTGTTTGCTAATTGCATTCAGAATTTTGTCCAGGTTTGATTTCATGCTCGCCTTTTACATTTTATAAAATCTGCCATTATCCCTCTTTTAACAAAACCAAGAAACTTGACCCTTCATAGGTCTACCAGTGTCCTGTGTTGTAATGTTCTCTGGCAGGTGACCAGAGTTGGACTCTCATTCCTGCTTGCCGGTGTGTTTGGTCAGTACTTAGATATCTGTCTTATCAGTATAAGGACATCCTTTCATCTTTGGCGCTTGTTCTTTTTTATGATGCTCAGAGTTCTTTGTGTGAGTTCACCAGCATTCTCAAGATACTTGCTCTTCACTCCCATTGGGGTCATCTATGATTGTGTTCATATTTCTTCTTGTATTGTCTTCTCCCCATTTTGAAACCCCTAGTCACTGGATTACATCTGGTTTCTGAATCTTCTGAATCTTTCTAAGGCCCATGGCACCACTTCCTTCACTGACTGGCCTGGAATTCTCAGGTTGCTACTCCAACCACTTGGTTTTGCTTCATTGGTTAGAATTAAATTCACATTAGCAGTTTCTTCACTTACTCTTCTACTGACTGAGATCAAGTTGTGTGCAAAGCAAAACTAGGTTTCAGTAGTACTAGCTGTATTTTTCAGCCTCTCAGGGATCATCTGTGAGTTCCTCTGGCTGTGTCAGCTGTAGTATATATCCAACAGTGATGTCAGGTCTGTACATGCTCATCATCAAACATCTGAATCAGCTCTGGAGATCTGTACAGGGTCATGGCGTCCTAACGTGACAGGGCCACTCTGTCTTACCTCCTGTCACATTCCATCAATGATCCCCCTTCTCACCAAGGCTTGTCAGAGATGCCCACA
Source organism: Leptonychotes weddellii (assembly GCF_054177405.1). Taxonomy (NCBI): domain Eukaryota; kingdom Metazoa; phylum Chordata; class Mammalia; order Carnivora; family Phocidae; genus Leptonychotes; species Leptonychotes weddellii. The sequence goes on from NW_027763479.1 coordinate 2,668, forward strand.
AGCTCATATTCACCTGTTAAGTAAGAATCTCAGGGCTTTTCATCAGGACTGACAGGCTCCTTCTCCATCCCTCTGTCATTGATGTTTGTTAGTTTTGCTTAGCAATATCTAGTTTTATGAATTTGACTTACTCTACTTCTTGTGTACCAAAAGTTTTTTTCCTTAATCACAGTGCTTTTTCAAAAGTAGGAATCTTTTTTTTTTTTTTTAAAGATTTTATTTATTTATTTGAGAGAGAGAATGAGAGAGAGCACGAGAGGGAAGAGGGTCAGACGGAGAAGCAGACCCCCCGCTGAGCAGGGAGCCCAATGCGGGACTCGATCCCGGGACTCCAGGATCATGACCTGAGCTGAAGGCAGTCGCTTAACCAACTGAGCCACCCAGGCGCCCGAAAAGTAGGAATCTTTAGAAAGTCCTTTAGAATTTTTTCTTCTAACATATCATGTTCTCTTTGGGTTGTGAATTAGAGAAGATTATCTATAAAACATTTTTGTTCCTCTTCCTTAATGTGTAAGTTGGATGAGAATATCTTGAAATTGAGGCCCTGGCATGGTTCAGACAAGGCCTGTCCCAGCCTGGTCATTATGCTGACCATAGTTTTCTGTATGTGGTAATGGTTGTTGAGTAAGAACCATCAGCCAGGGGCTTCACAGAGAGTATTTTAGTTAGTCCTTATGGCTGCCTTAATGGGTAGTTGGCACCAGTCCCATTTTACGTAACCCTTAGAACTTAAGGTTTGTGTAAATTTGTTGATAGTCTCACAGGTGGTATGTGGCAGAGCTAGGACTCAGCCCATAGTCTTATTTTTAGACAGCATTATTGAGATACAATTTATATATTACACGATTAACCCATTTAAACCATACAATTCACTGGTCTTGGTATGTTACATTCTTTTTTTTTAATTATAAAATTGCATAATGGAATTTTTTTTTTTTTTTAAGATTTTATTTATTTGACAGAGAGAGAGACACAGCGAGAGAGGGAACACAAGCAAAGGGAGGGGGAGAGGGAGAAGCAGGCTTCCTGCCAAGCAGAGAGCCTGATGTGGGGCTTGATCCCAGGACCCTGGGATCATGACCTGAGCCGAAGGCAGACACTTAACTACTGAGCCACCCAGGTGCCCCTGGAATTTATTTATTTATTTTTTTTATTTTTATTTTTTTTTAAAGATTTTATTTATTTATTTGAGAGAGAGAGAATGAGAGACAGAGAACATGAGAGGGAGGAGGGTCAGAGGGAGAAGCAGACTCCCTGCCGAGCTGGGAGCCCGATGCGGGACTCGATCCCGGGACTCCAGGATCATGACCTGAGCCGAAGGCAGTCGCTTAACCGACTGAGCCACCCAGGCGCCCC
>NW_027763480.1:0-297 GCF_054177405.1 Leptonychotes weddellii
TCTCTCATTCTCTCTCTCAAATAAATAAATAAAATCTTAAAAAAAAAATTTAAAAAAAAAATAAAGTGATCCTTGGGGACACTGAAAACTCCTTCATATATTTCAATATATATAGTAAATGATTTCTGACCCAAGGCTAAATTTTAGCAAATAGTTTTTTTTAAATTTTAAAAGAGATTTTATTTATTTATAGGAGAGAGAGAGAGAGCAGGAGCGGGAGGAGGGGTAAAGGGAGAGGGAAGAGGGAGCCTGATGTGGGGCTTAATCCCAGGACCTGGGGAGCATGACCTTAACCAA
>NW_027763481.1:0-297 GCF_054177405.1 Leptonychotes weddellii
TTCACTGGCTGGAAAGAGTTTGCTTTTAAAGATTTTACCAAGTGTATCACTAATCTTGTGGCAAGGTATTTTCCAGTGGTCTGGATATGGCCAGAAAGTGGGATACACATAGAAGACTGAAGTTGCAAGGGAGAAGGATGTAGCTGAACTCCTAAACAGACTCTTCGAGGCAATTTCCTACCAGTGTAAGATACACTAATGACGACTGCAAGGTATGCTTCAAAAAAGATCAGAAATATACTAAAATGTGAATACTGATTATTTTTCAGCGAGGAAATTTTAAGAAATGAAGATGTT
>NW_027763482.1:0-297 GCF_054177405.1 Leptonychotes weddellii
AAAATTATGTAGCTTAGTTTCACAACATGGAAAGAAAATAGAGCCAGATTTGTTTTGTTTTGTTTTGTTTTGTTTTGTTTTGTTTTGTTTTGTTTTGTTTTGTTTTGTTTTGTTTTGTCTAATTCTGGCGTTTAAATTATTTCCAGAAAATAAACGTGAAACTGTTCACATTCTCTAGAGATAAATAGAACGTCGGTAACGACACTCAGTTATCATTAATATGTCTTCCCATAATAAGCTTTACTCCTAGTGGTTGCCGAAGTGGTGATGCTGTTGTTGCCACCGGCTATCACGACC
>NW_027763483.1:0-297 GCF_054177405.1 Leptonychotes weddellii
ACACAACATGTAAATAGGTGAATAGTGGAGAAAGACAGCTGTATTGTGTGATGTTAAGTCAGTCCAAAGCTATGATTCCTTAGGGTGAGGAATAGTTAAAAACTCTAGTTATGGTCTTTATGTTTACAGATGACTTGAATACTCTCTTAATGGGTATCTATTGGGGTAACTACTGATCTTTCTTACCATGAAAGGTGTGTTGGTTCTAGTGGGAGCAGATTCCCTTCTTGGGAAGATTGTATTGTTCGCTGGAGCAGACTGGGTGGCTTATACAACAGATGGTGATTTCCTCACAGC
>NW_027763484.1:0-297 GCF_054177405.1 Leptonychotes weddellii
GCATTAATCTCAATGAGAGATGACTAGATCGCTCATCTGTCCCTCAGACAGCACTCACTGGACTGGGAGCTCCTGGAGGGCCAGTCTTTAAATGTAGGCTCAGGGGGCACCTGGGTGGCTCAGTCTGTTAAGCATCTGCATTCAGCTCAGTTCATGATCCCAGGGTCCTGGGATCGAGTCCCGGGATTGAGCCCTGCTTTGGGCTCCCTGCTCAGCAGGGAGCCTGCTTCTCCCCCTCCCTCTCCACTTGCTATCTCTGTCTCTCTCCTCTCAAATAAATAAATCTTAAAAAAAAAA
>NW_027763485.1:0-297 GCF_054177405.1 Leptonychotes weddellii
TGTCATTTGCAAATATCTTCTCCCATTCTGTCGGTTGTCTTTTGGTTTTGTTGACTGTTTCCTTTGCTGTACAGAAGCTTTTTATCTTGATGAAGTCCCAATAGTTCATTTTTGCCTTTGTTTCCTTTGCCTTTGGAGACGTGTCTAGCAAGAAGTTGCTGTGGCTGAGGTTGAAGAGGTTGCTGCCTGTGTTCTCAAGGATTTGAATGGATTCCTGTCTCACATTTAGGTCTCCCATCCATTTTGAGTCTATTTTTGTGTACAGTGTAAGGAAATGGTCCAGTTTCATTCTGCATG
>NW_027763486.1:0-297 GCF_054177405.1 Leptonychotes weddellii
GTTCACCAAAAGGAGAACGCTAAATAAAATTTGGTACCGCAACACAATGGAATTCTATAGAGCAGTAAAAGAGAATGAGGAATATCTACATGCTGCTGCGGGGTGATCTCTATAGTCTATGGTCAAGTGAAAGAAGCAAGAGAAAGACCATGTATAAAACGCTATTAATCTAAGAAAAGGACACAAATATATATGCATTTGGTTATATATTTATGGTTGATAATATATACATTTGATGTTATTTTTTTAAGATTTTATTTATTTGAGAGAGATAAGGAGCTTGCACATGAGCGGGGG
>NW_027763487.1:0-297 GCF_054177405.1 Leptonychotes weddellii
GAGTTCTGACCTGAAGACCATATATGCTCTTTTTTTTTTTTTTTTAAGATTTTATTTATTTGAGAGAGAATGAGAGACAGAGAGCACGAGAGGGAAGAGGGTCAGAGGGAGAAGCAGACCCCCAGCTGAGCAGGGAGCCCGATGTGGGACTCGATCCCGGGACTCCAGGATCATGACCTGAGCCGAAGGCAGTCGCTTAACCAACTGAGCCACCCAGGCGCCCCGACCATATATGCTCTTGACATTCTTGGGTCATTCATGAGGGGGTGGGGACGTGCAGCTGACAGGCAGCATTAA
>NW_027763488.1:0-297 GCF_054177405.1 Leptonychotes weddellii
CTAACTAATTATCATTAGGACTAAAACAAGGACCGCCCTGAGGAAACTGGAATTTAGGTTCCTGGAGCTATATGTGAAACACTGTGCATGATAATGGTGAGGACGTAACAATTATATGGAAATAGTTCCTGCCCTCAAGTGTCTGGTAAAACAAATGAGGTATGTACTCAAAAAGTCACGCAACACTTGAAAGCATGGCATTTACTATAACAGACTTATAAAATGACATGAGGAACCAGGGCAAATGATCCAATAGAGGTAGTGTTTGAACAAGATCTCAAGAAATGATTCATTCTT
>NW_027763489.1:0-297 GCF_054177405.1 Leptonychotes weddellii
GCTCCTTCTTGACACTGGTTACATAGACATTTTGTCTGGATGAAGGTTGTCAGGGGGCAAAGAGATCTGAGGGCTGTCTACCCATCCTGCGGTGGGAAGTGCTGAGGCAGAGAGCTAGAGCTTTTGACTTGCACAAGCTGGGCGATGACACTAGAGGGGCCCCTGTAGGGGGAGGACATGGTATCTATTCATCAACAGTAGCTGGGAAAGAGAAGAGACAAAGTGTTAGGCTTCACCTGAGTTGGGAAGAGGAGGTTATATCTGGGAGTACAGATGGAAAAAGAGAGTTGGGATGAG
>NW_027763490.1:0-13976 GCF_054177405.1 Leptonychotes weddellii
TTATTCTTATGTTAATCCCCATACATTACATCATTAGTTCTAGATGAAGTGTTCCATGATTCATTGTTCGTGCACAACACCCAGTGCTCCATGCAGAACGTGCCCTCCTCAATACCCACCACCAGGCCAACCCATCCTCCCACCCCCCTCCCCTCTAGAACCCTCAGTTTGTTTTTCAGAGTCCATCTTCTCTCATGGTGGAAGGAATGTTTTATAAATATCTGTCATGTCCTTCTAATCTAATGTGTCATTTAAAGCCATTGTTTCCTTAGTGATTTTCTGTCCATTGTTGAAAGTGGGGTATTCTTCTATTATTGTATTGCTATTTATTACCTAAGATCTGTTAAATTTGCCTTATATATTTAGGTTCTCCTATGTTTTCTGCGTCTCATGTTGATTTTTCTATTTGATTTTTAAATATTCTCTTTTCTAAAATCTTTTACATACTATGTACTAATATTTTCATAGATTTTGTTTTAAATATATTCTCTCAATTTAGAGTCTATAATTTTTGCATTGTACTCTGTTCCCTGAATTTGATAGTTATTGTCTAGTAATACTATCATAATCAAAATGTTGAAAATTTAAATTCCCTCCAAAGTTCCCTATAATTACTTTGCAATCAGTTTAACCCCAACCCCCAGCCCCTGGTAACCAGTGATGTTTTCAGTTTCTATAATTTTGCCTTTGGCAGAATGTCATATAAATGGAATCATGCAGTGTAAGTTTTGGGTCTGGCTTCTTTTACTTACTTAACAAAATACATTTGAAATATACTTATGTTGTTACTTTTTCAATAGTTTTTCTTCCCTTTTATTTGTAAGTATTACTATCATACAAATATTCCACAGTTGTTTACATATATACCAGTTGAAGGACATAAGGGTTGCTTTTATTTTTTGAGGAAATAAAGCTGCTGTAAACATTCAGATGGGTTTTTGTATGAACGTGTTTTCATTTCTCCTGAAGAAATACCCAAGAGTGGGATAGCTGGATTATATGGTACATATATATTTAACTTTATAAAACATTGGCAAACTGTCTTCCAAAGTGGCCCTGCCATTTTAGTTTTCCACTAACAAGGTATAAGGATTCCAGTTGATCCACATCCTTATCTACATTTATTATGAATATTTGGGGGTTTTTTGCCTATTTTTCTCACTTTAGTCATTCTAGTAGCTGTGTAGTGGTATCTTATTTTAGTTTTATTTTGCATTGTGACATGACTAATAATGTTGAGTATCTTTTCATAGGCTGATTTTTCATCTTCCTTGGCAGTGTCTGTTTATATCGCTTATCCATATAGTCAATAAGGCGTTTTTCTAAATGTTATGCTTGAAAATTCTTCATGTATTTTAAATACAAGTCCTTTTCAGAACTGTGATTTGGACATCGTCATTTGAAGATCAAAAGTTTTTTTTTTATTTCTATAAATTCCAGTGGATCATTTTTTCTCAAATGGATTGTGTTTTGTTACCATATCTAAAAACTCCTTGCCTAAACCATGGATGGTCACACAGATTTTCATGTACAAGTTCTTCTAGTTTTAGAGTTTTAAATTTAAATTTAGGTCTAAGATCTATTTTGAGTTAATTTTTGCTTAACTTGTGAGTTATCTGTTGAGGTTTATTTCCAGTTATAACAGGATTATTTGTTAAAAATACCATCATTTCTCCATTTAATCATCTTTGCCCTTTTTGAAGAAATCAGTTGATTACATTTGCATGGGTCTGTTTCTGCATTTTGTGTCCTATTTCATTGATCTGTTCCAATCTGTTCACCAATACTATTCTGTTTCCATTACTATGCCTTCAAATGGTCTTGAAATCAAGTGTGAGTCCCCTAACTTGTTCTTTTTATATTTGTTTTGACTATTTCTGTTTATCTGCTTTTTAATATAAATTTAGTATCAGCTTGTTGATATTTACCTAAAAAAAGTTTTCTGGGATTTTTGTTGGGATTGTATAGAAACAATAGATAATATTGGGGAAAATTTACATCTTAACAATCTTGTGTCTTCAGATACATGAACATTATATATTTCTCTTTTTACTTAGGTATTTTAAATCTTATTTTACTCAAGTTTTTTTTTTTTTAGTTTTCAGTATACAGAATATATATAGACATCTCTATATATTGATCCATTGCTAGATTTATACCTAAGTATTTTTATTTTTATGTGTTACTTTTAAAGGTTTTTCTTTTCATTTTGAATTGCAGATGTTCATTGCTATTACATGGGAATGCAATTGACTTCTGTAGTTTGACCTTGTATTTTGGGACCTAGCTGAACCTACTAGTTCCAGGCACTTTTTATAGATTATTTGGAATTTTGTGGACTCTTTAGAATTGAGTAATCTGTGAATAGAGGTCATTTTACATATTCCTTTTCATTTTGTATGTACTTTTTCAATCTATGAACTAAATTTGATTTGTTAACACTCGGTTGAGGCTGGTCATAAGTATCTTCATGAAAACTCTTTAATATACTTTTCTTATAATGTCAATGTGTAGTCTTAGTATTTGGGTCATCATGGCCTCATAAATGACTTTGGAAATGTTTCCTCTATTTTCCAAACAAGACTGGAGAATTAGTGTATTTCTTTTTTAAATATTTGGTAGATTTCATCAAAGAAACCATCGGCACTTAATTTAAAAAAAAATTTTTTGACAGAAAATTTTGAACTACAAATTAAATTTTTTAATAGACATATGGTTATTCAGGGTATCTATTCTACCTGAGTGAGTTTTATAGTTTGTGTCTTTCAGGGAGTTTCTTCATCTAATGTGCCAAATCTATGGGCACAGAGTTTTTTGGTATTCATTTTTGTCCTTTAAACGTTTGTAGTGTCAGTCATGATGTTCCCTAATTCACTTCTGATATTGTTAATTTGTTTCTCTCATTTTTTTATTGTAGTTGACACATAATGTTACATTAGTTTCAGGTGTACAAGATAGTGATTCAAAAAACCTATACATTATGCTATGCTCACCACAAGTATAGCTACTATCTGTCCCAATACAAGATTATTACAATATCAATGACTATATTCCCTTGTTGTACCTTTTACCCCTAACTTATTCACTTCATAACTGGAAGCTGGTACCTCCAACTCTCTTTTACACATTTTTTTCCATCCTCTCTGGCAACCATCTGTTTGTTCTCTGTATTTATGAATCTGTTTCTGCTTTTTGCTTATTTATTTATTTTTAGATGCTACATATGGGTGAAATCATACTGTTTTTCTCTTTCCCTGTCCTATTTCACTTAGCATAGTAACCTTTAGGTTCATCCATGTTGTTGCAAATGGCAAGATCTCTTTTTATGGCTGAGTAATATTCCATTGTATATGTATATATACATACCACTTCTTTATCCATTCATCTATTGATGGACACTTGGGCTGTTTCCATATCTTGGATATTGTAAATGATCCTGAAGTAAACATAGAGGTGCATACATCTTTTTGAATTAGTGTTTTTGGGCTTTGGAGGGAGGGAAGGAGTAAATACCTAGTAATATATTACTGGATCACATGGTATTTCTATTTTTAATTTTTTAAGGAACCTCCAAACTGTTTCCTTCAGTGGTTGTACCTATTTACATCCCTACCAGCAGTGCGTCAGAGTTTCTTTTTCTCCACATCCTTGCCAATACTTGTTTCTTTTCTTCTCATTCTGACAGGTGTAAGGTGATATCTCATTGTGGTTTTGATTTGCATTTCCCCAATGACTAGTGATGTTGAGCTTGTTTTCATGTGCCTATTGGTCATCTAGATGTATGTCTTCTTTGGAAAAATGTCTATTCAGGTCCTCTTCCCAGTTTGGATTTTTTTCTGTATTGAGTTGTATAAGCTCTTTATATATTTTGGATATTAACCCCTTGTTGGATATATCATTAGCAAATATCTTCTCCCATTTAGTAGGTTGCTTTTTTATCTCAGATTTTTTTTTCTGTGCAAAAGCCTTTTATTTTTTTTTTTATTTATTTTTTTTTTTAAGATTTTATTTATTTTGACACAGAGAGAGAGACAGCGAGAGAGGGAACACAAGCAGGGGGGAATGGGAGAGGGAGAAGCAGGCTTCCCGCCAAGCAGGGAGCCCGATGTGGGGCTCGATCCCAGGACCCTGGGATCATGACCTGAGCCGAAGGCAGATGCTTAACGACTGAGCCACCCAGGTGCCCCCAAAAGCCTTTTATTTGGGTATAGTCCCAATAGTTTATTTTTGTTTTTATTTTTCTTGCCTAAGTAGACCTATCTAGAAAAATGTTTCTATGACTGATGTCAAAGAAATTATTGCCTATGTTTTATTCTAGGAATTTTATGGTTTTCTGTCTCACATTTAGATCTGTGGTCCATTTGGAGTTTATTTCTGTGTATGGTATAAGGAAATGGTCCAGTTTCATTCTTTTGTATGTAGCTATCCAATTTTCCCAGCACCATTTATTAAAGAGACTGTCTTCTCCATATTATATATTCTTTTCTTTGAAATAGATTAATTGATCATATACATGTTGGTTTATTTCTGGGATCTCTAGTCTTTTCCATTATTTGTGGGTTTATATTTGTGCCAGCATCATCTTGTTTTGATTACCAAAGCTATGTAGTATATTTTGAAATCTGGGATTATGATACCTCTAGCTTTTTTTTCCGCTCAAGATTGCTTTGGCTTGGCTATTGAGGATCTTTTGTGGTTCCATAGAAACTTTAGTATTATTTGTTCTAGTTCTGTGAAAAATTCTATTGGTATTTTGGTAGGGATTGAATACATAAGTTGCTTTGCATAGGATGGATATTTTAACAATATTAATTTTTCCAATCCATGAGCATGGAATATTTTTCCATTTGTTTGTGCTGTCTTCAGTTTCTTTTACCAACATCTTATAGTTTCAGAGTATAAGTCTTTCACTTCTTTGGTTAAGTTTATTCCTATGTGTTTGTTTTTGTTTTGAGTTTTTTGGGGGGTGGTACAATTGTAAATGGAATTTTTTTCTTAATTTCTCTTTCTGCTACTTCATTATTGATAGAAACAATAGATTTCTGTGTATTAATTTTGTATCCTGCAAATCCTACAACTTTACTGAATCACATTTATTAGTTTTAATAGTTTAGGTGTTTTTTTTGTTGTTGTTTTTTGGCATCTTTAGGTTCTTCTATGTAGAATAGTATTCATCTGCAAATAGTGATAGATTAACTTCTTCTTTACCAAACTGGATGTTTTTTATTTCTCTTTATTGTCTGATTGCTGGGCTAGGACTTCCATATGTTGAATAACAGTGGTGAGAGTGAACATCATTGTCTTTTTCCTGACCCTAGAGGAAAAGCATCGTTTTTCACAATTGAGTGTGATATTAGCTATTGGTTTTCATATATGGCCTTTATTATATTGAGGTATGTCCCCTCTAAATCCACTTTGTAGAGAGTTTATATCTTGAATGTATGTTGAATTTTGTCAAATACTTTTTATGCATTGAGGTGATCATGTGATTGTTACTCTGTTTTTTAATGTGTGTTATGTTGATTGATTTGCAAATATTCAGGCATCCTTGCATCCCCAGAATAAATTCCACTTGATTGTGGTAAATGAACCTTTTAATGTTTATTGCATGCAGTTTGCTAATATTTTGTTGAGGATTTTTGCATCTATATTCATCAGGGATATTGGCCTATACTGTTTTGTTTGTTTTTGTAGTGTCTTTGTCTGATTTTGTTACCAGGGTACTGTTGGCCTCATAGAATGTATTTGGAAGCTTTCCTTACCCTTCTATTTTTTGGAATAGTTTGAGAAGGATAGGTATTAACTTTTTATGTGTTTGGTAAATTTCACCTATGGGTTCAAGCCAGGGGTTTCCAAGGGAGCTCTACACAGAGGGCACCCTCGTAGAGTGGCTGGAGCCCAAAGCAGGTGTGAGCCAGGAGATACCAGAGCATTCATGCTGAGGGTGCTCTAGCAAGCTATCTGAAGCTGAAGGACCTGGAGTGTTTTGGAGTGCTTTGCACCTGTATCACCTTTGCATGATGGCTAGGGCTGTAGTGAGCACTGACCAGAGGTGTCCCCATGTGCACTGTGCAGGGGGCAGCCTTGGTGGAATGGCTGGGGCTAGGACTCACAAAGCAGTTGGCTGGTTAGGACACCAGGACCCTGCTCCCATCCACACTATCAAGATGGAGAAGGAATGTAAGCCATAGCATTCACCAGCCCCTCTGATGCAGAGAGAATTCTAGCAGCTCCCTTGCTGCTGTTTGGCAGGATTCTAGGGTTCATTCCTTTGTACTTGAGTTGCTCTTTTAAACAGCAGCTTTTTTCTATGCCCAAGGACAGATAAATCTACTCACAGACCTTCAGTATTATCTCTCTTCACTGCATCAGTAGCTTTGGGGGTGGGGGTTCCCCTTGTTATCATGTTTCCAGATCTCTTGCCATTCTCTATGTGGTTTCTCTATCTTTTCTTGTTGGAAGATTTTCAGTCAGCCATCAGTTCCTCTTCAGGAGGAATTGCTCTAGAAATAGAAACAGATTTGGTGTGTTAATGGAGGAGGTGAATTCCGGGTCTTCTTGTGTCACCATCTTGGACCCTTTCCTTCTCATTTAAAAAAAAAAGTCTGGTTGGAGATTTATCATTTTGTTAATCTCAAAAAACAGACTTTGCTTTCATTGATTATTCCCTATTGTGTTTGGTTTTCAAAGTCATTGATTTTTTTCTTTTATTAAATTATTTTTCATTTGCTTTTTTTTGTGTTTAATTCATTCTTCCTCCTATACTTTCTTGAAATAGAGGCTTAGAGTACTGATTTGATCCTTCTTTTTAAATGTAAGCATTCAGTACTATTCATTTCTCTCCTAACACTGCTTTAGCTGTATCTCCAACATATAGTACATCATTAGTTTTTGATGTGGTGTTCAACAATTAGTTGCGTATAACACCCAGGGCTCATTCACAACACTTGCCCTCTTTAGTACCTATCCCCCACCCCGTCCCTTCTGTAACCTTCAGTTTGTTTCCCAGAGTCCAGAGTCTCTCATGGTTTGTCTCCTTCTCTGATTCTTCCCATTCAGTTCTCCCTCCCTTCCCCTATGGTCTTCTGTGCTATTGCTTATGTTCCACATATGAGTGAAACCGTATGATAATTGTCTTTCACTTAGCATAATCCCCTCCAGTTCCATCCATGTTGATGCAAATGGTGAGTATTCATCCTTTCTGATGGCTGAGTAATATTCCATTGTATATATGAACCACACCTTTTTTGTTCCATTTAAAATATTAAAAAAATTGGGGCTCCTGGGTGGCTCAGTCATTAAGCGTCTGCCTTCAGCTCAGGTCATGATTTCCAGGTCCTGGGATCGAGCCCCGCATCAGGCTCCCTGCTCAGCGGGGAGTCTGCTTCTCCCTCTCCCTCTGCCTCTCCCCACTGCTCCTACTCTCTCTCTCTCTCTCTCTATCTCTCTGTCTCAAATGAATAAATTAAAAAATAAATAAATAAAATAAAATATTAAAAAAATTATTTTGAGCCTTCCACTATGATCTCAAAATTTGCATTGAGGTTTCTTTTTTCTGGAATGTTATTCCTCCAAATGTCCTTACATTTTTCTTCTTCATGTTTTTAAATTATTATTCAAATGTCATTTTCCCAGTGATGATGGCCATCTTATTTAAAATTATAACCCTCCAGCATTATTTATTTATTTTAGAGAGAAAGAGAAAAACAGAGACAGACAGAGAAAGGGGCAGGGAGAGGGCAGAGAGAAACCCAAGCAGACTCAGCCTGAGCATGGAAACTGCCACTGCTCTGACAACCCTGAGATCCCGACCTGAGAAGAAACCAAGAGTACTTTTAATCCTACTTTACAGCTAAGAAAATGTAATCTCCAAGAATAAAGCAATTTACACACTTCATAAAGTTAAGAGTGAGACAGAAAGTGGGACTTTAAAAGTTCTTATTTACAAACCTAGACCTTTACAACATACACATATATCCAGGAAGCAACAGACATGAGAATTGCAAATATGGACCTCAACAAACTTACATTATATACATATTCATTATATATGCATACATAACATAATTGTTTACGGAGAGATCTATAAAAATGTCTAACTATAAATAATATTAAAATTAAATTTATTAATAGAAAAATTAGAACTGTCTAAATTTAAATTGTTTATAAATCATTGGAATCGGTAGTTAGAGGAACATGCTGATACTCCTTTTTCAAATAAAATTTGAACAAAAACTTAAATATAGTTCACATTTCTTTAAGGAGTATTTTAGAATGATTATATTATCATTTCAGTGCAACATTGTGGCCCTGACATATTCCAACTCTCAAAACATAGCCAAGGGCATCTTAATTCCCCTGAGACATTATTATTTCTAATAACCAGATTTCCAGAGTTACATTACCATTACAGAGCTTCATTAATATGTGGGATGTATTTAACTCTCAGCAAAATTTTACTAAAGTTTGTCAGATGTTCCCTTGTGTGTTTGGAAGAATAATGAGCAAACCAGAATATTTTTCCAAAATTAGCTTCAATCTCTGCTAAATTAGCCCCCAAGAAAACAAGAACAACAAAAAGTCATAGATAAAAATGCGAAATTATAGGAATGGGTTTCTCTACTATTTTAAATAGTGTTTCCCAGCTTCATGAAGTTTTGGAAATTTTTAACAGCAATTCAAAATTATGTGATCAACTCTTTTATATTTTTGGTAGATTATTTCTTTCTGCTAAAAATACTCAGAACAATTCTCCTTCATAAATGCCAACTATTATCCCTTTCAATCATTTTCAAAAGGATGCAATAGTACCATCTTAAACTTATCCTTCTAAGGATTGTTTTCCAATTCCAAGTTTCTGCCACATGCAAAATTAATCACATCTATCACAACTAAAATAACTAGAAAGCCATGCCAAGATCTGGATAAATAATTGCAAAGAGCTATGGGTTTTTTTTAATCTTTATTAACACATGCCAGAGAAATGTTTAAAGAGAGATTTTAAGAAGCCATATTAAATGAGACAGTGATTACTAGAATCTCAGTAACTCCTTATAGTGCTATTTAAAGAACAAATGAGGTAAAAATAAAGAAAATGAAATTAATGGAAGGTATGATAAAAGAAAGGGGAAGGAAGAACTAACATCTTTTTTCACCACTTAGTTCTCCTCTTTCACCTTAAGCTAGTCCTTGTCAACCACTTTGCTGGTTCCTCCTCATTTCCTAATCTCTAAAATGTAAAGTCTCCCAGACTTTATTCTCTAAATCCTTCTATTTAACTATATAAACTCTCCACATGATCTCTACCAGTCTCTTGGATATAAATACCACTACGCTATTTACTTTCAAATAATATCTCAAGTATATACTTACCTACTTAGCCTACTGGACAGTTTCACTAGGATATCTAAAACCAAACTCCTATTCCCAACCCACATGCTTGTTCTTTGTCTTTCCTCTCAATATAGAATGATTCCATTTTATCTGTTTAACAGGAAAAACATACTCACATACACTTAGTAATCTCCTCAATTATTTTTTTTCTCTTCTGCCTGTCTTGCAATACAGCACCAAATGATGTATTTTGAAGATAGAATCAACATCAAGAAACCAATCTTTTCTCACTATTTTAAGCCATCCTCAACTTGTATATGAATTAATCCAATAATCTTTAAATTGATCTTCCTGATTCTGCTCTTATCCATATATAGTTAATTCTCAATGAAGCACCTAGAATACCACTTCTAAAATTCCTTTCTGATTAAATCTCCCTTTAGCTTAAAATACTGCAGTGGTTTTCTACTCACTCAAAGTAAAAATCAGAGACTTTACAGAAGCTCCTAAATCCTCCACATTCTGGCTCCCAACTACTTTCCACTTTATCTCCTACGACAGATCTGACACCACTGTACTCTGTTCAAATATCACTGAAGAGTTCTCCCTAAATACTATATGTAAAATACCACTTCCTCACCACTCCATATCCCTCATCTTGCTGTATTTGTGTTCAAAGCACTATTATCTCATAGTCTATAAAATTATTTATATTTTGTCACTCCCCACTAGAATGTCAGAGCAACTACTACCCTGTTTTTTCACTGTATCTTGATAATTGCCCACCAAATTTACCATATTCACTGCATTAGTAAATATTAATAATGCTTACTTGTTTTTCACAATTCCACCAGGAGTCTAGGTTTCTTAGATGTTATACATTATTTTCTATATCTCATTCTAAATATCTCTTATCATTTCATTCCCACCATTCTCCTTCTCTTTCCCAAATCATACCACTATGACCCGGGGAATTTGCTTTTGACCACATCATTCTACTGTATCTTCATCCTCTTCCAGAATATTTGCACTCCCTTAATTGAAAAGAGAGTAATCTTTTCTTAAATAGAACCTGTTTGTTTCACCTCAGCCATACACATCAGAATCATAAGGTGGGGTTATTTTCTCACAATCCAATGCTGTCTCCAAACCACTTATCTCCTTCTACTTATAAAATCTTTTCATCATTTAGTTAAGTTTATAACATTGTTTTTCCATGCTCACTTCATTTTTGGGGGGGGGGGTTCTTCCACAAACTACTTACTCTCTTCCAGTATTATATTAGAAAGATTTAGCACCTGGCTCTATAACTAACACTTCTGTTCTTGGTGACTTTGTGTAATTAGACCATCTGGCCCATTTGCCTCTAAGATTCTTAACCTCTAGATCTCTATGACTTTTTGTTCCATTCCATCCAATTACCCTAATCCCATATTATAGCATGGGATTTTATCAGCAGAAATTGCATTGCCTCCAAAACCTTCAAATATAACCTATATTTTACTTATGTAAGCATTAGCTTTATTAATCATTTAACACCATTAGAGGCTTAATTTCTTTCAAAAATTTACAAATTGCAAGCTCCCTCTTGTACAATCATGTGGAAATTCTCCATTTCCAGAGGAACTTATGAAATTTATCCATGCTAACCCCTGTAGAAAATTTTGCAGGAAAACACACACACACACACACACACACACTGGAGAGAGTAATCTTACTCTATGCTCATGATGACCAATTTCTGTCTTTTTTAAAGATTTTATTTGTTCATTTTAGAGAGAACATTAGCAAGGAGAGGAGCAGAGGGAGAGAATCTCAAGCAGACTCCATGCTGAGACTGGAGCCCAATGCAGGGCTCAATCTCATGACCCTGAAATCATGACCTGAGCTGAAATCAACAGTCAGATGCTTAACCGACTGAGCCACCCAGGCACCCATCTTGATCACCCATTTCCATGGGTACTCAACACTGCCTTGTAACCTCATTATTTTTCTCTTAAACATCTGTTCTTAATCTCTGTGATATCTATGATGGCTATTTCTCACACTATGCTCATGTATCACCCTTCTTCTCATGCATCATTTTTAGCTTCTGGACTTGTATTTGAATTCCTAAACAATTCAGAAATCTTCAAATCCTAATTATATCATTTTCTATCACCAAATGTACAATACCTGTCTTCTTCTTTCAATAAATTATAATGAATTATAATGCAAATTAAAATGTAACTCTCCCTTAGTCAAATGTAAGTTTTTCCACTTGTGCTGTGGACTCAAAGACTTCAACATCATAAATTATACATGGTCACTCATAAACCGTCAAGGTCTCTTACTCTTTAGAGTAAATTACAGCTTACAAACAGGTTTTCTGCTGGTTAGAATACTCTTCCTTGTCACAAATGTTGTTCTATATTCCATCTTTCTGTATTTTTCCAAACAATTATTTCTAAAGAAATTTTCTAATTTACCACATTCTTAAACCTAACACATGCTTTTCTGTCCCATCATTTCTCTGGAACTCTTCTAGTGAAAGTTTTGATGGTCTCCAGGACTCCAATTCCTTCATTTTTAAATTTTTTTGAGTTTTTATTTTAATCACCTGGGTCATCACAAGTGATTCCTAACTCCATCACTTATTTTACCCGTCACCCCCCACACCTTTCCTCTGGTAACCATCAGTTTGTTCACTCTATTTAAGAGTGCTTCTTGGTTTGTCTTTCTTCCTCTCTTTTTTACTCTTTGCCCCTTTGTTTTGTTTCTTAAATTCCACATGAGTGAAATTATTTGGCATCTGTCTCTGATGACTTATTTCATTAGCATTATACTCTCTAGCTCCATCCATGTCATTGGAAATGGCAAAATTTCAAACTTTTTAAAGGCTGAATAATATTCCACTGTGTATATACAGATATATACCACCTCTTCTTTATCCATTCATCAATTGTTGGGCATTTGGGCTGATTCCATAATTTGGCCATTGTAAATAATGCTGCTATAGACATACGGGTGCATGTATCCCTTTGAATTCATCTTTTTGTATTCTTTGGGTAAATATTCAGTAGTGTGATTGCTGGATCATAAGGTAGTTCTATTTTTAATTTTTTGAGGAACCTCCACACTCTTTCTCACAGTGACTGCACCAGTTTGCATTCCCACCAATACTGCATAAGTGGTCCTTTTTCTCCAAATCCTTACCAACACCTTTTGTTTTTTGCTGTTGATTTTAGTCTTACAGTGTGAGGTGATATCTCATTGTGGTTTTGATTTGCATTTCCCTGATGATGAGTGACATTGAGCATCTTTTCATGTGTCTGTTGGCCATCTGGATGTCTTCTTTGGAGAAATGTCTTTTCATGTCTTCTGCCAATTTTTAATTGAATTGTTTTTTGGGGTGTTGGGTTGTATAAGTTCTTTATGTATTTTGGATATGAGCCCTTATCATTTCTGTCACTTGCAAATATCTTCTCCCATTCTGTAGGTTGGTTGCCTTTTAGTCTCATTTATTGTTTCCTTTGCTGTACAGCAGCTTTTTATTTTGATAAAGTTCCAATAGTTTATTTTTGCTTTTGCTTCCCTTGCTTCAGGGGACCTATCTAGAAAGAAAGGTGCTATGGCTGATGTCAGAGAAATTGATGCCTGTGTTGTCTTCTAGGATTTTTATGGTTTCAGGTCTCATATTTAGGTCTTTAATCCATTTTGAATTTATTTTTGTATGTGGTCTAAGAAAGTGGTCCAGTGTCATTCTTTTGCATGTTGCTGTCCAATTTTCCCAACACCATTTGTGGAAGATACATTATTTTCCAACTGCATATTCTTCCCTGCTTTGTCGAAGATTATTTGGCCATATAGTTGTAGGTTCATTTCTGGGTTTTCTATCGCTTTCATTGATCTGTGTGTCTACTTTTGTGCCAGCACCATACTGTCTTGACCACTATAGCTTTGTAATATAACTTGAAGTCCAGAACTGTAATGCCTCCAGCTTTGCTTTGCTTTTTTTTTTTTATTTTTTTATTGTTATGTTAATCACCATACATTACATCATTAGTTTTTGATGTAGTGTTCCATGATTGATTGTTTGTGCATAACACCCAGTGCTCCATGCAGAACATGCCCTCTTTAATACCCATCACCAGGCTAACCCATCCTCCCACTCCCTCCCCTCTAGAACCCTCAGTTTGTTTTTCAGAGTCCATCATCTCTCATGGTTCATCTCCCCCTCCAATTTCCCCCCCTTCGTTCTTCCCCTCCTGCTATCTTCTTCTTTTTTTATCTTAACATATATTGCATTATTGTTTCAGAGGTACAGATCTGTGATTCAACAGTCTTGCACAATTCACAGCGCTCAAATAGCACATACCCTCTCCAGTGTCTATCACCCAGCCAGCCCATCCCTCCCATCCCCCACCACTCCAGCAACCCTCAGTTTGTTTCCTGAGATTAAGAATTCCTCATATCAGTGAGGTCATATGATACATGTCTTTCTCTGATTGACTTATTACGCTCAGCATAACACCCCCCAGTTCTATCCACGTCATTGCAAATGGCAAGATTCCATTCCTTTTGATGGCTGCATAATATTCCATTGTATATATATACCACTACTTCTTTATCCATTCATCTGTCGATGGACATCTTGGCTCTTT
>NW_027763491.1:0-4023 GCF_054177405.1 Leptonychotes weddellii
CATGGATGGGACTGGAGGAGATTATGCTAAGAGAAATAAGTCAAGCAGAGAATGTCAATTATCATATGGTTTCACTTATTTGTGGAACATAAGGAATAGCATAGAGGACATTAGGAGAAGGAAGGGAAAAATGAAGGGGGGGGAATCAGAGGAAGAGATGAACCATGAGAGGCTATGGACTCTGAGAAACAAACAAGGTTTTAGGGGGGAAGGGGGGGGATGCGTTAGCCCAGTGATGGGTATTAAGGAGGGCACGTACTGCATGGAGCACTGGGTGTTATATGAAAACAATGAATCGTGGAACACTACATCAAAAACTAATGATGTATGGTGACTAACATAACATAATAAAATTAAATTAAAAAAAAAATTTAAACAAGCACTGCACCTGGGTGGCTCAGTTGGTTAAAAAAAGAAAAAGAAAAGGAAAAGAACAACAACAGAGATTAAAAAAAAAAAAAGAAAGAAACAGAGAGAACATACAAAAAAACAATAAATAAAATGGCAGATCTAAACCTTAACATATCAATAATTACATTAAATATAAATGATCTAAATACACTATTTGAAAGGCAGATTGGAAAAGTAAATTTTAAAATCCAAAATACCATCTATAAGAATACCATCTATATAATGATAGAGGCAGATTGAAAGTAAAAGAATGGAAAAAATATATCATGTAAAAATTAATCAAAGGAAAGCAGAGTGGCCATATTAATATCAGATAATGTAAACTTAAAAGCAAAAAAAAAAATCATCACTGGAGACAGAGAGTGATGATATATAATAATTAAAAGGTCAACCCACCAAGAAGACATACAATCCTAAATGTGTATGTACTTGACAACAGAGCTACAAAATATGTGAAACAAAAACTAAGAGAGCTGAAAGGAAAAATAGACAAGTTCATAATTATAGTTGACCACTTCAAGAGCCCTCCCTCAACAATTGATAGAACTGGACAGAAAAGCAGTTAGGATATGGAAAAAATTAACAGCACTATCAACCAACAGGATCTAATTGACATTTTTAGAACACTTCACCCAACAGTAGCAAAATATACATTCTTTTCAAGTGCCCACAGAACATATAATGACTGAGATAGATCCTGGGCTATAAAACAAGCCTCAAAAAATTTAAAAGAACTAAAATCATACAAAGTATGTTCTCTGACCACAAAGGAACCAAAATAGAAATCAACAGCAGAAAGATAACTGGAAAGTCTCCAAACATTTGGAAATTTAGCAACACATTTCTAAATAACTATGACTCCAAGAGGAATTCTCAATGAAAATAAAACTAATACACTTCACTAAATAAAAATACAACTCATCAAAATTTGTAGGCATAGCAAAGGAGGTGCTGAGAGAGAAATTTATAGCATTAAATGCATGCATTAGAAAAGAGAAAACATCTCAAATCAATTATCAAAGTCCCACCTCAAAAGCCTAGATAAAGAATAACAAGCCCAAACAAGCAGAATGAAAGAAATAATAAAAATAGGAACAAAAAGCAAAGAAATAAATAGAAAAACAATAGTGAAAAAAATCAATGAAATGAGTTGGTTCTTCAAAAAGATGAATAAAATTGACGAACCTTTAGCAAGTCTGCCAAAAGAAAAAAGAGAGAAGACATAAATTACCAATATTGTGTTTGAACTGGCATATATCATTACAGACTCTTGTCGATGTTGAAGGGATGATAAGAGAATACTAAAAACAACTCTATACATCCATCTGTCAACTTGTGTGAAATGGGCCAATTCCTTGAGAAATACAACCTACCCCTACTTACCAAATATGAAATAGATACTTTGAATTGCCTTATAGCTACTAAGGAAATTTCACTTATAATTTCAAAAGTGCCCCCAAAAAAGTTTTCACTGGAGGATTCTACCAAATGTTTAAAAAAAAATTAACAGCAATACTACATGATCTCTTTGAGAAAACAGAAAAGGAGGGAACATTTCCCAATTAATTTTATGAAGTTAGTATCACCATGATACAAAACCAGATAATGACAATACAAAGAAAGAAAATGACAGACTAATATCCCCCATGAATATGGACAAAAAAATCCTGAATAAATTCTTAGCAAATAAAATGCAGCAACCTATAAATAGAATTATATACTATGACTAAACAGGGTTTGTTTTAAGGATGCAAGGTTGGTTCAATATATGAAAATCAATCAATCCATCACATATAAACAAACCAAAGAAGAAAAATTACTGATACTGGAAAAAAAGAATTTGAGAAAATCAATACCCATTCTTGATTAAAAAAAAAACAAAAACAACTCTCAGAAACCTTGAAACAGAAAATTACCTCAACTTGCTCAAGAGCATCTACAAAAACCCTATAGGTTACATTATAGTTACTGGTGAAAGGCTGAATCTTTTTCCTTAAGATCCGGAACAAGGCAAGAAAACCTCTCATTTCTAATCAGTGCAGTAAGACAATAAATGAAATAAAACTGTTTCAAATTGCAGATGACATGATCGTCTATGTAGGAGTCCAGCAAGGTTGGAGGATGTGAAACATAAAAACATAACCATAAAAAAGAGCAATTGTATTTCTCTATAGTTACAATGAACACAAAATTAAAAATACAATACCATTTATAGTCACCGAAAAATGAAATATTTGGGTCTAAATCTAACAAAACATGGGCAGGGTTTTTATGCTAAGCATGACATAACACTGATGAAGAAAATCAAAGAAAATTGAAACAAATAGAGAGAGATAGAATGTTCATGGATTGGAAGACTCAACACGGTAAAAATGTCAATTCTCCCCAAATTGATAAACAAGTTTAATTCAATTCCTATTGAAATCTCAGCAGGATTTTTTGTAGATGTAGACAAGATTATTCTAAAATTTATAGGGAAAGTTAAGGGAACTAAAATGGTTTAAACAGTTTTGGAAAAGATAAATAAATTGGGAGTCATTCATTTATCCAAAATTAAGATTTATATACTTGTAGTAATCCAGACTGTGTAGTTCTGAGGCAGCAGTAGACATATAGATTAATGGAACAGTAAAGTGAACCCAGGAATAGACACACACAACTATGTCCAACTGAGTTTTCTTGACAAAGGTGCAAGAGCAATTTAATGGAGGAAAGATACACTTTTCAACAAATAATATGTAATTGAATATCCATTGGCAAAAAGAAGGAGGAGGAGGAGATAGAAAAAGGAAAAAAAGAAATCTCAACCTAATGTAATCGCATATAAAAATTAACTCAATATGGGTTATGCACTTAAATATAAAATGTAAAACTATAGAACTTTTAGAAAAACACATTAGAAAGAATCTTTAAAATCTCAGGCAATGCAAAAAGTTCTTAAACTGGACACCAAAAACCCAATCCATAGAAAGATAAATTGGAATTCATCAAAATTTTAAACTTTTGCCTTGAGAAAGACCATGTTAAGAGGATAAAAAGCAAGCTATGTGATGAAGAAAATATTTACAAACCAGATATCTGACAAAGAACTAGTGAGTGTTAAGAATATGTAGAGATTTCCCCCCCTTCATTTTTTGGAGGGGGAGATGAACCATGAGAGACTATGGACTCTGAGAAACGAACTAAGGGTTCTAGAGGGGAGGGGGGTGCGGGGGATGGGTTAGCCTGGTGATGGGTATTAAAGAGGGCACGTTCTGCATGGAGCACTGGGTGTTATGCACAAACAATGAATCATGGAACACTACATCTAAAACTAATGATGTAATGTATGGTGATTAACATAACATAATACAATTTAAAAAATAAATAAATAAATAAAATTAAAAAAAAAAAAAAGAACATGTAAAGAGCTCCCAAAACTCAACAGAAAAACACAAACAATCCAATTGGAAAATGGGCAAAAGACAAAAAGAGACAATTCGTGGAATATGACATATACATGGCAAATAAACACATGAAAAGATAGCTAACATCATTAGCTATTAGAAAAATGAGAATTAGAACTACAATGAAATAACACTACATACTTATTTGAGTAACTATAATAAGAAA
>NW_027763492.1:0-297 GCF_054177405.1 Leptonychotes weddellii
TCAGTTCAGCATAGGGGTATCATCAGCACAGTTTATTAAAGAAGTGCTGAGACCATTCATTGGGTCCTCCCCACTCCCCTTACTCTTTCTCTCTTCCCCCTGGGTTTACATTTCCCAAATCAATCTATAAATACAAAATAGAAGAGCTACTTTTTAAAAATGAAAACACTGAGACAATATAAATATAACTATCAACAATTTAAGAAGTATATCAAAAATCAGGAAGAACAGAGGTAGAAGTGTCCTAATTTCTACATCTTCCATAACAAGTTTATGAATACTGTCTAAAATCAATAA
>NW_027763493.1:0-297 GCF_054177405.1 Leptonychotes weddellii
CTCTGAAATGACTGACACACAGGAGGGCAGACTGTGTCCGGTTGCCGGCGGTGACCCACTAGTGAGTCATGAAGTCAGATGCGAAGGTTGAGGCGAGTGGGTGATGGAGTGCGTCCCCTCTAGCGTGGTAACATTGCTTTGTGACTTTCATTTCAGTTTTACCTACATGCACAGGTCTATGTACTGGGTTGTGATGTAAGAACGTAATTCTTACTGTGGGTCACGATGAAGAAATATCAAAAGCCACTCCCTTGAGATGCCCTGCAGAGATGTGGGGTCTGTTCTTGGCCAGCCTTG
>NW_027763494.1:0-297 GCF_054177405.1 Leptonychotes weddellii
CATTTTGCGTATTTCAAATAAATAACTTTATAAGTTAAAAATGAAATAGAGGGGCACCTGGGTGGCTCAGTCATTAAGCGTCTGCCTTTGGCTCAGGGCATGATCTCAGGGTCCTGGGATCGAGCCCCGCATCAGGCTCCCTGTTCACAGGAAGCTTGCTTCTCCCTCTCCCACTCCCCCTGCTTGTGTTCCTGCTCTCGCTCTCTCTCTCTGTGTCAAATAAATAAATAAAATATTTAAAAAAATGAAATAGAAAATAGTCACAACACAGTGTTTGCTTCAAGTAATCAATTAGGT
>NW_027763495.1:0-297 GCF_054177405.1 Leptonychotes weddellii
CGCCTGGGTGGCTCAGTTGGTTAAGCGACTGCCTTCGGCTCAGGTCATGATCCCAGGGTCCTGGGATCGAGTCCCGCATCAGGCTCCCTGCTCTGCGGGGAGCCTGCTTCTCCCTCTCCCACTCCCCCTGCTTGTGTTCCCTCTCTCGCTGTGTCTCTCTCTGTCAAATAAATAAATAAAATCTTTAAAAAAAAAAAAAGAAATACCTATAAAAATGTTTCTTGGTTTTAGTTATTGAGAACCCACAATTTATAAGTTATCATTATGTTACATGAAGAAACAGAGTATATAGGATGT
>NW_027763496.1:0-297 GCF_054177405.1 Leptonychotes weddellii
AACACACATAATAAGATTTTTTAAAAAATTGGAACATAGTAAAGGAAAGAGATGTGCCAGGACCTTTAAATCAGGTGGTTTCTGTAATGGCACCCCATATTGAGTTGTAAGGGTTCTGGCCAAGGCAAAATAGCAACCATGTTGAGTGATTTAACATCTGGAATGAAATTACTTTTACAGTATGCAATTTGCATATCACCTTCAAGGATGTTGACCAACATGATAGGGGATATATATATATATATATATACTTTTTTTTTTTACTATGTTTTGGTTAGAGATAAAGAAAGACTATTT
>NW_027763497.1:0-297 GCF_054177405.1 Leptonychotes weddellii
AGTATTAAATTTAGTTACTCTTAGAGAGTGTCATGGATGCAAGAATCTGGAGTCAGATTCAAAGTTTTGGTAGAAAATATTAATTTGATTTTCATGAGCATATACAGGGCAGCTAAAGCCAAGGGGATGGACGAGATCACTGAAGGAGAGAATGTACTGAAAAGAAATTCTACAACCACACCATTAGGAGCTCCAACAATTACAGCATGGGTGGAAGATTAGGAGATAATCAGAAAATGAGAAGTTAGGAGCAAGCTAAAAATGAGTGTTACAGAGACCAAGAGATGAATAATAAGT
>NW_027763498.1:0-297 GCF_054177405.1 Leptonychotes weddellii
GGCAGAGGTGTAGGAGACCTGAATTTTGTCTGATCCCAGGAATTCAGCTGGATAGGGATCAAACCATTCTCAACACCTAAGAACTCAACAGGAGATTGAAGAAACGAATAGCAACAATTCTCTGAACAGAAAAGCAACCACTTTCTGGAAGGTAGGATGTGCAGAGAAGTGAATCCGAGGCAATATTCGGGAGGATAGACGGCGGGGGGATGGGGCCTCCGTCAGCCGCTTCTGGCAAGTGATATAGCAGCGAGAGCACAACATCGGAACTTTTAGAAGTCTGCTCCGCTGAGGGAA
>NW_027763499.1:0-297 GCF_054177405.1 Leptonychotes weddellii
TGTAATGTATGGGGATTAACATAAGAATAAAAAAAAAAAGAAAAGAAATGAACAGAAGTATCAAAAAATAACAGATACCAATGAAAAAGTCTTTTGGTGTTATATCATCATATCTTTAATATATTTTTAATGGAATATCTTTATTATCACCAGTTGTTTATGTTTAGTCAAAATCTCTACCCCTACAGTATTCTGTTGTCAATGGTAGGACCATAGGAGGCTACAGATGGTACAGACCAGTCCAGGGGCTGCACTGGGGTAGGTCTAACCAAGCAGGAGCACATAATGGGTCTAGGG
>NW_027763500.1:0-297 GCF_054177405.1 Leptonychotes weddellii
TTTAAAAAAGAGAAAGTACTTTGCAAATGAGAAGTAAGAGGAACAGGTGGGACCTGTACATTTTTGCTAGGAAGAGCCAGACTGAATCCCTCAAAGAGAAAAGCCATCCCTATGCATCAGGCACTACATTGAGTACAGAAAAGCAAATAAGCCCTGCCCTGTAGTCAGAGGCTCCTTATGGGGAAAGCTGACTCTCAGCTGTAGTCCTCATCAGCTCTTTCTGTTCCAGACTTGAAGCCTCGTGGCGTGGTGGTGAACATGATCCCAGGGCTGCCGGCTCACATCCTGCTCATGTGT
>NW_027763501.1:0-297 GCF_054177405.1 Leptonychotes weddellii
CATTTTGCGTATTTCAAATAAATAACTTTATAAGTTAAAAATGAAATAGAGGGGCACCTGGGTGGCTCAGTCATTAAGCGTCTGCCTTTGGCTCAGGTCATGATCTCAGGGTCCTGGGATCGAGCCCCGCATCAGGCTCCCTGTTCACAGGAAGCTTGCTTCTCCCTCTCCCACTCCCCCTGCTTGTGTTCCTGCTCTCGCTCTCTCTCTCTGTGTCAAATAAATAAATAAAATATTTAAAAAAATGAAATAGAAAATAGTCACAACACAGTGTTTGCTTCAAGTAATCAATTAGGT
>NW_027763502.1:0-4022 GCF_054177405.1 Leptonychotes weddellii
GCTCGGGGCCCCCGGGCAGCAGCCGCCACTGCTGGGAACTAGCGGTCCCTTCTGGTCACTTGACATCCATGGCTGGGCTGCTCTGTAGGCCCTCCTGCACGGGACGCGCCACCAAGGAGTCCGGTCTGGTCAGCTTGAGCCTTCTGCCAGTTTTACCGCAAAACACACTCTCAAATTCCTGAAGTTGAGAAACCACCATTAATGTTGTGAATTTACAGACTTGGAAACCATCGTAAATTTGCAGACTTGGAAACTATCTTAAAAACACAAAAGGCTGGGGACACCCGGCTGGCTCAGTCAGTGAAGGCGTGCAGCTCTTGATCTCGGGTTGTGAGTTCGAGCCCCACATTGGGCATAGAGATTACTTAAAATGAGTAAATAAAATTTTAAAAAATTAAAAATACACCAAAGGTTGAAATTACGAGCTGAACTACTTCAAAATATATAAAGGTGTCATCCACGAGCTCACGTCACCTCTTTTAAGGGGGTGTATGTCATAAAAACAGGGATTCAAACATTTTTCTCAAATAGTCACATTTACACGTACTATTAATTTTCCAATAGATTCCCATAATGCCTGTCCCTTTTATAAAGCCTTCTTTATTTAAAAACAAGCAGCCATACTTAAATTTTTCAATGTAGTAAAATATGCATACTACGATACCATTTTCGCCATGTGTGTTTGCTAGGCTGCATTCAGCCCACGCACACTGTCCCACAGCATCGCTACCATCCGTCTGCAGAACTTTCCATCACCCTGCAGACACCGTGCCCATCACATACCCCATGCACACCGGTGAGTGCTCCGTGGCGGGCCTGGCGTCAGGGGGCTGGCTCTGGAAGGCTGAAAGCTGGCTCCTGCGGAGCCCTGTCCCCTGCGGCCCTTGCTCACGCTCTCCACCTCTAGGAACTCTGACAAGCCCCGGGTTTCGCTCCTGAGTACACAGGGCAGCCCCAAGCTCACAAAAGGAGAAGGCAAGTGCAAGCAGACAGCCTGATCTCATCAGCCTCTGGGAAACAAAGATCGGGGGTCTGCAAAATGCACAAGGTGGAAAATCCTACGGAACAGCGGGTTCCATCTCTTCAATAAATAAAGGACAGGGAAGAAAGGAGGGGAGCCATCGTGGAGTCAAAGCTGTTTAGCTACCAACCAATGTTCGGCTGGACAGCGTCTGGGTCCCGATTCAAGGAGTCAGCGGGACAAAGACTGCTGTGAGCCCACTGGGGGCATCTAGATGCAGTGATGCTTTTAGACCACACTTCTATTTTTAGAGATGCCCTTGTGAGTGAAACCGAGCTATCTGTGGAACGCTTTGAACCATCCATCGAGGGAGGCAGGACGGGCGCCCTTGTGCCCAAGGAACACGGGAGCTCAGTATTCTGTTCTCCCCACGTCTGTGCATGGATACACTTCCATAAGTTTTTTTTTTTTTTTTTTTTTTTATTTATTTGAGACAGAGAGAATGAGAGAGAGCACATGAGAGGGGGGCGGGTCAGAGGCAGAAGCAGGCTCCCCGCCGAGCAGGGAGCCCGATGCGGGACTCGATCCAGGGACTCCAGGATCATGACCTGAGCTGAAGGCAGTCGCTTAACCAACTGAGCCACCCAGGCGCCCAAGCATAGCATTCTTAATTAAATTTACGTTTATAGATTTTCTATTACGGTAAAAAATACGTAACGTGCAGTTTTCCATTTCAGCCACTTATCTGAGTGGTTTTACCCCGTGGCATTAACTAACTTCAGGATGCTGTGTGATCAGCACCGTTTCTGACTTTTCATCGTCCAACACGGACACTCTGTCCCCATGGAACATGGACTCTCGCCCTCCGCCAGCACCCACCCACCGTCCCACTTTGTCTCTACGAGTTGGGACGACTCCGGGGACCACACAGAGGTGGACTCATACGGTAGTTGTCCTTTTGTGACTGGCATCCTCAGGTGCATCCGTGCCGTGGCAGGTGCCGAGCGCTTCCCTTTTATGGCTAAGCCATATTCCGCTGTCTGTGCACACGCTTTGCTTATCCACTCGTCTGCTGATGGGCATGGGGGGCCTCCATGTCCTGGCTGCTGTGAACGTCCACATCCAACTGTCCACCTGGGTCGCTGCCCACAAGTGCGACCGCAGGGTCAGGTGGCAATTCTAACTTTGAAAGCCATCACCCAATTTTCCACAGCGGCTGCACGGAGTTCTGCTCCCAGACTCGCTGTTCCGTCTGTGACAGCCACACTACTGCGTAGGAAGCCGCACAGTCTTTGGATTTGCATTTCCCTGATGACCAGAGATCTGCTCATGGACCTGTTGGCCATTTATCTTCTCTGGAAAAAGGTATTCAAATCCTTTGCCCGTTTTTGAACTGTGTTGTTTTCCTGTTGCTGGGCTGTGGCAGCTTCGTACCGCATCCTGTCCAGAAACGGAAGCACAAGTTCGTGCGGCGCTAGGTGCCCCCGGGGCCGCCTGGAACGGCTGCAGCGCGCTACCTGTCCACCTGCTGTTGGTAACCACCACCTGCACTCAGGAGCTATACCTGCACATAGCTCTAATTTTCTTCCCAAACTTGAAAGAAAGGGTTTTAGGGTCTCGATGCAATTTAAGATGAGCCACATTTTGACAATTTCCTGTATCCTGATACCCAAAAGCCCAAATATAAAATATCTGCCTGTATTTGAGAAGGTAGAATTTACCTTTGGGAATAATTACATAAAAGTCACAAAGAAGGAAACTGTCATTTCTGACCTAAGAAAGTACTCCAGAGACCTCCTGAGCAACGTGCGCACAACAAGGTGAGCGCGGGGCGTCTGCCTTTGCTGAGGGCAGCCGGGTGTGGTCTGGGTTCTCCCCGCCCGACCATCCTACTCTCCCCACCAGCATCTGTTGCAACGAAACCTCAGTGAAATGTCGGAGTTTCGAGGGAGTTCTACACTGAATCAGAACACCCTGGGAGGACGTCTAGCCAAAGCGGGTGTTCACGTTCGATTTGTAAATATGAGAATGCCAAATATAAAAAGTGTCTTTTTTGGGGCACCTGGCTGGCTCAGTAGGAAGAGCGTGCAACTCTTGACCTTGGGGTCAGGAGTTCGAGCCCCACGTTAGGTGTGGAGACGACATAAATAAAAATAAACTTAAAAAAAGAAAGTGAATTTCTTGATAGGAAAGAGAGCGACGGTCCCGGTTGCACGTCAAGGAACCAGGCCAGGGAGCTGTGAAGACAATGGGCAGACAAGGCACCCGAGCAAGCGCTCAGGGCACCAGGCCGTGCCTCTTGGAGCAGGTCTGCCAGACAACAGAGGACAGGAAGAGCCTAAGTTTTTTGAAAAAGAATTTTTTTTTTTTAAAGATTTTATTTATTTGAGAGAGAGGGAAGGAAGGAGGGAGAGAGAGAAAGCGTGAGAGAGCGCAAGCGGGGCCAGGGGCAGAAGAAGAAGCAGACTCCCCGCTGAGCAGGGAGCCCAATGCGATGGGGGGCCCTGGGATCATGACCTGAGCCAAAGGCAGACGCCTAACGACTGAGCCACCCAGGCGCCCCTAGAGGAAGAGTCTGAATCGCCATTAATGATCTCAACCGAACAAACCCAGATATTCACCAAACGGAAAATACACATTCTTTCCAAATAAATACAGGACTTTTAAAAACCGACCACAGAAGACGTCACAACAGAAGTCTCAGCAAACTTTCAAAAACTGTCTCTTTATACAGACCATCTTCGTTGATGACAACATGATAAAAAAAATGTGAAAAACAGACCCAAAGCTTCTAAACTCCAGATGTCAGAAAGAATAAAACTTTAAAAAAATAAAGAAGGTAAGCTTTTAAAACAACATACAAGCAAATTACAACAGAAAAAACACCACGACTAACTCTGCTTGCCCCCCAAACACCAACTCTGCTCGCCCCCAAACACCAACTCTGCTCGCCCCCCAAACACCACCACTAACTCTGCGTGCCCCCCAAACACCACCAATTCTGCTTGCCTCCCAAACACCAACTCTGCTCGCCCCCCAAACACCACCACTAACTCTGCGT